>NW_020175322.1:379046-379544 GCF_003031525.2 Neophocaena asiaeorientalis asiaeorientalis | reverse complement strand
TTTCTAAGAATTTGTCCATTTCTTCCAGGTTGTCCATTGTATTGGCATAGAGTTGCTTGTAGTAATCTCTCATGATCTTTTGTATTTCTGCAGTGTCAGTTGTTACTTGTTTTTCATTTCTAATTCTATTGATCTGAGTCTTCCCCTTTTTTCTTGATAAGTCAGGCTAGTAGTTTATCAATTTTGTCTATCTTCTCAAAGAACCAGCTTTTATTTATTTTTTTGCCATTTTTTTTTAAGTCCATTCTCTAGCAGGTCTGTGTCTTTATTCCTGTCTTACCTCTAGGTTCTTCATGACATTTGTTTTTCTTAAATTCCATATACATGTGTTAGTATATGGTATTTGTCTTTCTCTTTCTGACTTACTTCACTCTGTATGACAGACTCTATGTCTATCCACCTCATTAATAATAGCTCAATTTCGTTTCTTTTTATGGTTGAGTAATATTCCATTGTATATATTTGCCACATCTTCTTTATCCATTCATCCGATGATGG
>NW_020175322.1:349422-379026 GCF_003031525.2 Neophocaena asiaeorientalis asiaeorientalis | reverse complement strand
CCGTTGTTTTTGGTGTCTGTCCCCAGTGGCTAAGGTTGGTTCAGTGGGTTGTGTAGGCTTCCTGGTGGAGGGGACTAGTGCCTGTGTTCTGGTGAATGAGGCTGGATCTTGTCTTTCTGGTGGGCAGGTCCACATCTGGTGGTGTGTTTTGGGGTGTCTGCAGCCTTATTATGATTTTAGGCAGCCTCTGTGGTAATGGATGGGGTTGTGTTCCTGTCTTGCTAGTTGTTTGGCATAGGGTGTCCTGCACTGTAGCTTGCTGGTCATTGAGTGGAGCTGGGTGTTGATGTTGAGATGGAGATCTCTGGCAGATTTTTACCGTTTGATATTACCTGGAGCTGGGCGGCCTCTTGTGGACCAGTGTCCTGAACTTGGCTCTCCCACCTCAGTGGCACAGCCCTGATGCCTGGCTGGAGCACCAAGAGCCTGTCCTCCACATGGCTCAGAATAAAAGGAGGGAAAAAAAGGAAGAAAGAAAGAAAGAAAGAAGATAAAATAAAGTAAAATAAAGTTAGTAAAATAAAAAATACTTATTAAGAAAAAAAAATTTTAAGTAATAATAATAAAAAGAAAAATGGACAGACAGAACCCTAGGACAAATGGTAAAAGCAAAGCTATACAGACAAAATCACACACAGAAGCATACATATACACACTCACAAAAAGAGAAAAAGGGGAAATATATATATATCGTTGCTCCCAAAGTCCACCTCCTCAATTTGGGATGATTCATGGTCTATTCAGGTATTCCACAGATGCAGGGTACAGCAAGTTGATTATGGAGATTTAATCCTCTGCTCCTGAGGCTGCTGGGAGAAATTTCCCTTTTTCTTCGTTGTTCGCACAGCTTCCAGGGTTCAGCTTTGGATTTGGACCCGCCTCTCCATGTAGGTCGCCTGAGGGTATCTGTTCTTTGCTCAGACAGGAAGGGGTTAAAGGAGCCGCTGATTCGGGGGCTCTGGCTCATTCAGGCCGGGGGTAGGGAGGGGTAAGGATGCGGGGCTCTCCTCGCGCAGCAGGAAACGAAGAGGGAAGAAAAAGTCTCTTGCCTCTTCGGCAGCTCCAGACATTTTTCCGGACCCCCACCGGGCTAGCTGTGGCGCACTAGCCCCCTTCAGGCTGTGTTCACGCCGCCAACCCCAGTCCTCTCCCTGGGATCGGACCGAAGCCCAAGCCTCAGCTCCCAGCCTCGCCCGCCCCGGCGGGTGAGCAGACAAGCCTCTCGGGCTGGTGAGTGCTGGTCGGCACCGATCCTCTGTGCGGGAATCTCTTCGCTTTGCCCTCCACACCCCTATGGCTGCGCTCTCCTCCCCGGCTCTGAAGCTTTCCCCCTCCGCCACCCGCAGTCTCCGCCCGCGAAGGGGCTTCTAGCGTGTGGAAACCTTTCCTCCTTCACAGCTCCCTCTCCAAGCTGCAGCTGCCGTCCCTATTCTTTTGTCTCTGTTTTTTCTTTTACCCTACCCAGGTACGTGGGAGTTTCTTGCCTTTTGGGAGGTCTGTCTTCTGCCAGCGTTCAGTAGGTATTCTGTAGGAGTTGTTCCACATGTAGATGTATTTCTGATGTATTTGTGGGGAGGAAGGTGATCTCCACGTCTTACTCTAACGCCATCTTGAAGCTCCTCTGCCAGGCCCCTAGATTCTGATGTCAGTGTGGAGTCAGCCTGGATGTTGGAATTTGTTGAAAGTTCCCAGATGATCCTTGCAGCTAAGGTGAGAGCCACTGGTATACTTGCTAGCCAGGGCAGGGTCAGTGGGGGTTATAATTTATTTCCATCTGAGGATGGAACTAAAGTTCAGGTCTCTCAGTTTTCAGCCCTTTCCAGATCCTAGAAGGAGACCCTCCCATCTAGTGGTTTGGTGGTGCCTAGTAACTTGCCCCATGATGATTTCGACCACTCTTGGTATTAACTGAAAAGCAGCTTGCTCTAATCATATAGTGACCAAGTTACTAGTCACAGAAAAGGCCTCAGTTCTGGACACCCTTTGCGTGACTGAGACCTGCTTTCTGTGACATGTGACTCTTCGAGCTTCCATTCAGCTCCATCCCAGTTGGGAGGGACACTTGGCATCTGCCCCTGGTCTGGACAAAATCCCTGAGAGTTCTTTTCCAGTCCAGAGATTTTTCTTTCCATTTGACCTGCTTCTCCAACTCTAATTCCCCACTTTTGAAGCCAACTGTGGTATAAAGCTCACTTTGCAATGAGTTGCTTGGGATTACCCATTAACCACTTTATCAGGCTTCCAAAAGTTTTTAAGCCTGGCTTTGGCCAGAAGCTTTTTAAAGAGCCCATTCCTTTATTCATCCTGAAAAGTGGTTAAATGTTATATTATGGAAATTTATACAAAAATTGTATATAAATTTGTATACAAATTTATACAAAAGTGGTATGTAGTAGAATGACTTTCCTCAACATAACCATCACCCAGCTTCAATGGTTACCAGCTAACTCATGGCCAATTTTGTGCCTCTATTTCTACCCACTACCCCAGACACATACACTGGATCATGCTGACACAAATCCCACACCCCATATCAATCCATCTGTAAATATGTCAGTAGGTGACTCTATAAGATAAGCCTTCTTTCTTTTTTTCCCCCATTTTTTAATTGTGGTAAAATATACTTAAATATAAAATTTACCATCTTAACTGCCTTTAAGTTTATAGTTTCGTGGTATTTAGTACATTCATAATGGTGTGCAGCCATCACCACCATCCATCTCCGTAGTTCTTCTCATCTTATAAAACAGAAACTCAGTACCCGTTAAACAATAACTCTCCATTCCCTTCCCCCCAGCCCCAGATACCACCGTTCTGCTTTCTGTCTCTATGATTATGAGCTACTCTAAATGCCTCACGTTAAGTGGAATCATATAGTATTTGTCTTTTCATGACTTGTTTATTGCATAATGTCCTCAAGTTTCATCCATGTTTTAGGATATATAAGAATTTCCATTCTTTTTTAAGGCTCAATAATATTCCTCTGTATGACTACAGAGGCACCACATTTTGCTTATCCATTCATCCACTGGTGGACAGCGGGGGTTGCTTCCACATTTTAGTTACTGTGAATAATACTGCTGGGAACATCGTTGTACAAATATATCTTCAAGACACTGTTTTCAATTCTTTGGGGTAAAGGTGATGCTGAAACCTTGGCCTCTGTGCACTGGTGCCAAATTGAATCTCAGAGACAGAGTTTTGGGTGAAGTAGAAAAGAAAAAAAAAAGCTTTGTTACTTTGCCAGACAAAGGGGGACCCAGGGGGCTCATGCTCTCAAAACTGTGTCCCAACCCAGGGGAATTTGGTGAGGAGTTTTATAGCAATGGTTCAAGGGTGGGGTTACTGGTGAGGATCAGGGTGTGTGCAGGCCTGCATTCCTTTAATCTGGCCTCAGGTGGTCTCCTAATTAGCTTCTGTGGATCTAGAGGTTATCAAACTGTGACCTTCTCTCTGGAATGAAGAGTTCTGCAGAAGAGCTCAAAGATATTGTTATGTGTATCCCTTGAGGTGGAGCCAGGACTCTACCCCAAGGCTGCACTATTGTTTCTTGACTGCTCCTCCCTTGTCTCTGCATCCTCTCTCTTCCCTGATTAGCAACTGTTTGAACCTGCCCTTTGGAATGCAGGGAAGGTCATGGAGGTTGAAACCTATTCCCTACAAACAAGAAACGGGGGACACTGAAAGGCCTCTGTGCCCAGGAATCCTACAGGGCCCTTCTTGGTTTCAAAGGCCTTTCTTTTTAACACAACCACAATATTACTGTCACATCTGGAAAAAAAATGACAGTAATTCTTTATTTTCATTGAATTATCCATGCAGTATTCATATTTATTTCCCAGATCACCTCATATACTTTTTAATGTGACTGGTCCACACATTACTTTTTTTTTTGCGGTCCGCAGGCCTCTCACTGCCGTGGCCTCTCCCATTGTGGAGCACAGGCTCCGGACGTGCAGGCTCAGCGGCCATGGCTCACGGGCCCAGCCGCTCCGCGGCATGTGGGATCTTCCCAGACTGGGGCACGAACCCGTGTCCCCTGCATCGGCAGACGGACTCTCAACCACTGCGCCACCAGGAAAGCCCTCCTACATCATTTTTAATCTACATGTTCCTCCTCCTTTATTTTTCCCTTGCAGTTGCCATTATTGCTAAAGAAATTGCGTTGTTTGTCTTACATGGTTTTCCACATACTGGATTTTGTTAACTGCATCCCTGTGGTGGTGTTTAACATCTTCCTCTGCCCCTGTCTTTCCTGTAAAGTGGTAGTTGGGTCCAGACTCATTTGATTCCTGTCTGGCTTTTCCACAAGACTATTTCATAGGTGGTGGTCTCTGCTTCCATCAAAAGGCAGCTCCTGCCCAGCTGGTCTTTGTGTGTATAGTTGTGACATTACTAGACTCTGATGATCATTGCTTAGATCATTCTGAGTATTTTAAAACACATTTAGACCCACAATTGTTGAGCTCTCTTTTTCCCAGTCATTTTCTCACAGTGATTCTCATAGTGATTACCCAAAGTAATCACTGAGGCCTCACTACCCTCAAGCAAGAAGCAGCAAGCATTTGATGAGCACTACTCTGGGCAGGAGATCAGAAGGGACACCAGAGAGGAAACAAGGTCCCTGTCCTCAAGAAGCTTGATGTCTATTTGGGCGGACAGGTATATACCAAAACAATTAGGAAACACGATTGACTACAAATTAATTGTCATTTTAGCCTCTGAGCCCCAGAAGTCAGGAACTTTACTTAGAACAATCTGTAGCAGAGTTGCCTGGATCCCCTCCAGATATTCTGATGCAAATTTGTCTAGGATACGACCTAAACATCAAGATTTTAGAAGTATCTGGGCTTCCCTGGTGGCGCAGTGGTTGGGAGTCCGCCTGCCGATGCAGGGGACATGGGTTCTAAAAAAAAAAAAAAAAAAAAAAAAAAAAAAAAGATTTTAGAAGTATCTGAAGTATTTTTATATGCACCCAAGTTTAAGAATCATCATCCTAGGATAGGGGTTCTTCGAGTGTGGAATATTACTCAGCCATAAAAAAGAATGAAACAATGCCATTTGCAGCAACATGGATGGACCTAGAGATTATCATACTAAGTGAATTAAGTCAGACAAAGACAAATATCATATGATATCACTTTATATGTGGAATCTTAAAAAAATGATACAAATGAACTAATTTACAAAACAAAAATAGACTCACAGACATAGAAAACAAAGGGGTTATGGTTACCAAAGGGGAAAGGGGGTAGGGGAGGGATAAATTAGAAGTTTGGGATTAACAGATACACACTAGCATATATAAAATAGATAAACACCAAGCACCTGCTATATAGCACATGGAACCATATTCAATATCTTGTAATAACCTATAATGGAAAATAATCTAAAAAAAGAATATATATAACTGAATCACTTTGCTCTACACCTGAAACTGACACAACATTGTAAATCAACTATACTTCAGTAAAAAATTTTAGAAAAAGAAATGCAGGGACTTCCCTGGTAGCATAGTGGTTAAGAATCCACTTGCCAGTGCAGGGAGACATGGGTTCAATCCCTGGTCTGGGAAGATCCCATGTACTGCAGAGCAGCTAAGCCCGTGTGCCACTACTACTGAAGTCCGCATGCCTTAGAGCCCACACGTCTCAACTACTGAGGCCATTTGCTGCAACTACTGAAGCCCTCACGCTCTAGGAGCCACCTGCTGCAACTACTAAGCCCGCGTGCTGCAACTACTGGAGCCCGCATGCCTAGAGCCTGTGCTCCACAACAAGAGAAGCCACGGCAATGAGAAGCCCACGCACCGCAATGAAGAGTAGCCCCCACTCACCACAGCTAGAGAAAGCCCGCACACAGCAATGAAGACCCAACACAGCCAAAAAAAAAGAAAAAAGAAAAGAAAAGAAATGCAGCATCTTGGGCGCCATCCCAGACCTGCTGAATTAGAACCTGCATTTTAACAAGATCCCCAGGTGACATTAAAGTTTGAGACATGCTGGTGTAGAGGTATGTACTCAAAAAATCAGATAAATGAAAGCATAGAATGGCCATGCTAGGAAGGAGGCTTCAGAGATCCACTCCACCTTTTCAACTGGTGTTCTCGGAGCCATTCTAAGGGAAAGAGGCCATGTCCCCTCTTATACAAAAAGAATGGGACCTATGTGCCCAGAGCGTTTGCCTGCGTTGGAACCCCAGACAAGTCCAACTATTCCTGAGCCACATGGTTGTATATGACTACAGGGCAGAGTCTCATCAATGCTCAGGGCAAAAATAACCTGGGAGCTTCCATGGGCAGGCCACCCTCCTGGTGGCATGACCATCCAGGCATCAGTATTTTTAAAAAATTTCCTCAGACAATTCTAACAGACAGTCAAAGTTGAAAAACACAGCTGCAGACTTTGGGTCCTCCACGTTTCTATGTTCTACTCAAGGTGAAAAGTGAGCTTAATTTCTAGCTATAGCCATAAAATACACAAAATTAAGTTCAGGCCTTGGGTTTACTGTTTCAATATCTGGATTCCCAAAATAGTTGCAAGGACAACTGAAGAGGTATCCCTAGTGAAGTTGTTGAGTATCATGGACTTTTTAAAAATCAAGTTCTCAAGAGATGGTGGTAGCAGGAGTCTAGTTTTGGCATTGCCCTGAACCTGGACACTGGTAACTTTGCTTTTCTGCAAACTGTGCTCAGGTTGGTTGAGACCTTGTCTGTGTATAGAGCTAATGTTTTATGGGTGCCTGTAACACAGTACAAATAGTTGAAGTCCTGGGAAATGAAGAGGACCAATTGTTCTTGCTATCCAGCGTTACTAAAAGGATGTTTCGAAGGGTTTCAACTCACCTTCCCAGATGGAGCTGCATTTGTATAGGCAGGAAGCTGAAGGATGGATGCGTGGGAGAGAACTGCCCGAATGTCCACCCAGGATGTTTATGAGACAGTGTAGAAAGCAATCAACCCAAGTGGCCCCACTTACTGGGACACATCATACCTTTGGGTGGATGGGGTAAGGCTGTAGAGTAGCAAAAGCATCCTCAGTGGCCAGGAGACGGTGTGGTTTATCTCGTGTATTTTTGAGGTAAAAGGGGGCAATTTGAGTGATTAAATAGGAGAAGGACTCTCAGGGAGAAGAGTGAGCATCTCCTGACCAAAACATTTGGACCTGTCCTTTGATTTCTTCCTTGCAAACCATTATGTTAATACAAGTTTTAGAAAAACTTTGTATTGATATTATACAGACTTGGATCTACCATAATTTAAATAATGTTCTCCCAAACATATTTCCCCATTAAAAATGTCCACTACACCTTGGTGAGTCTCTGAGGCAAGTGTCTGAGTGGTCTCTGCTCCAGTGCCATGTCTTCACCTCCCAGGCCTCCTCTAATCAAACCTCCCCATCCTTCAGAGTTTGGGACTAGCAGATGCAAACTCATATATAGAATGGATAAACAACAGAGGCCTATTGTGTAGCACAGGGAACTATATTCAATATCCCTTAAGAAACCATAATGGAAAAGAATATGAAAAAGTTTATATATATATATAACTGAATTCCTTTGCTGCACACCAGAAACTAACACAACTTTGTAAATCAACTATACTTCAATTTAAAAAGAATCATTTAAGGACTTCCCTCGTGGTCCAGTGGTTAAGAGTCTGTGCTCCCAATGCATGGGGTCTGGGTTCGATCCCTGGTCAGGGAACTAGATCCCACATGGCACAACTAAGAGCCTGCATGCTGCAACTAAAAAGATCCCGCATGTCACAACTAAAGATCCCTCATGCCTCAACTAAAGATCCCGTGTGCTGCAACTAAGACCTGGCACAGCCAAATACATACATACATACACACAAACACACGTGTGTGTTTTTCTTTTTTTATTGAATGGGATGCATAGTTCACCCTTGTGCTTTTTATCTCTGAGTGTCATTCTTCAGCATGGATGTATGGCATTGATGTAACCATGTCTTTACTGAAAACTGGTGGTTTCCAGACAAAGCTGCAGTAAGCATCTCCTGGTATACATATTACTGTGTGTAGGTGTGCAATGATACTCCTGTGATAATTTCCTAGAAATAGAACTGCTCAGTCAAAAGACAAAAGAGACTCCCCAGTTCCCCACCCCAAGAAGGCTACGTGTTATATATATATATATATATATATATATACACACACATACACACACACACACACACACGCACACATACTATATTCATGCATACAGTTTGAGTGCCCACCCCCCATGTTTCCACCAACACAGGAAGTTGTCAATCTTTTAAATTTTTGCCAATATGAAAAGTGAAGGATGTGGCTTCATTTGCAACAATTTAAATGTTCTTGATTACTAGTAAAGTTGCACATCTTTTCATACATTTATTGGCCATCATTTCTTTTCAGAATTGTTCACTTTTCAGTTGGGTAATTTGAGTTTTTCTTATTGATGTGAAGAAGCTTTGTGGACTTCCCTGGTGGTCCAGTGGTTACGACTCCACGCTTCCAAAGCAGGGGGTGCATGTTTGATCCCTGGTCGGGGGACTAAGATCCCACATGCCGTCTGGTGCAGCCAAAAAAAAAAAAAATCCTTTGATGCCCTGTTTGTTGCAAATATTTTCTGAGTATGTTGCATTTATGTGAATCTCATTTATGTCTTATTGTGTTACGCAGAGGTTTTAGTTTATTTTTATGTAACAAAATGTGCCCATTTATTTTCCCTTTATGGTTTTCCATCTTGCTCAAGAAGTCTTTCTCCACAGCCACAACATTCTCCTATATTCTCTTCTAGTGTATTTATATTTATAGATTTTAACATGGTTATTTATTTATTTTAATTGTGGTAAAATATATATAACATGAACGTTACCATTTTAACCATCTTTAAGTGTACTGTTCAATAGCATTAAGTACATTCACATTGTTGTGTAACCATCACTACCATCCATCTCCTGAACTCCTTCATCTCACAAAACTGAAACTCTGTACCACTTAAACAGTAATTTCCCTGCCTCTCTCCCCTCAGCTCCTGGTAACCACCATTTTACTTTCTGTCTCTATGAATTTGACTACTCTAGGTCCCTCATAGAAGTGGAATCTTACAGTATTTGTCCTTTTGTGACTGACTTATTTCACTTAGCGTAATGTCTTCAAGTTTTACTCATGCTGTAGCATGCGTCAAAATTTCCTTTATTTTAAGGCTCAACAATATTCCATTATGGATTTATTTTTATGTCTAGCCTTTAATCCACATAGAATTTAGTAGTGCTTGGTAGTAAGAAGTAGGGACTTTTTTACATTTAGGTTGGTCATCTTTTAAACGGCTCCTCCATCAAAACCCAAATTCCCATGGGGGCTCAGGTCTGTTTCCAGACTGTTGTTTTATTGATCCCTTTGTCTATATCTGGACTGGAATTACAATGCTTTAATTACTCAAGGTTTTCAGTAAGTTTTTATATCTGCTAAAAGCATGTCCCCTCCCCATTCTTCTTTTTTAGAATTTCCCGAACCACTCTCAGACATTTACTTTTTCAGAGGAACTTTAGAATTAGATAGTCACAGTCCAAAAATACTCCCCTGGGATTTTGATTGGCATAGCTTGACGCTACTCACTAACTTGAGGTCGACATCTAATAAAGCTGAGCCAGCAGGTCTCCAGCCAGATTTTGCTTCCCAGTGGCTCTCCAGGCTGTGCGGTGCTGCCCTCTGCGGGGGAGGTACAGGCCAGTGCTACCTCTGCCAGCCTGCCCGAGGCCTTCCCACTTGGTCCCCTCCACCCCAGCCTATGATTCCAAGGCTTCTAGAAAGGACAAACTCCTACATACCCTTGGTTTAATTTCTTTCCTTCCTCAAATGACGTTTAGATTTTAACTTGAACTTTCAGAGCCAAAATACGAGTGGGACTCATGGAAACCTCAGGCCCTACACTAGAACTGTGGGGAAATACTTTCCTGCTCCCAGCAAACACCCCATAAGGCAGACACTGAACACATGTGTGACCAGTAGACGGGTACCTAGGGTCCAGTGGACGATTTTTTTAACAGCTCTATTATTAATGGATACCATAAAGTTCCCTTGTTTTAAGTGTATTAATTAAATGATTTTTAGTAAATGTACAGAGTTGTGTGACCATCACCAAATCCAATTTTAGAACATTTCCACCACCCTAAAAGTATCCTTCATGCCCATTTATAGTCATCCTCTGATACCACTTTGTCCTGAGCATTACTGCCTCAGGAGGAGTGGGGGACCGAGTGGGGATGTCCCCAGGAGATCCTCTGCCTGTCAGTCTAGGACCAGTGCCTCAACAGTGTGCAGAGCGTGACTCACAAGCCAACACCCCTCCCCTGAAGAGGCCCAGCTCTGGGCTCCTCCTGGGGGCAAAGGCCATGCTGAGCCCCATCCTTACTTTTCCAGGTGGATAAAGTTTGAAGAAAAGGTAGAGGAAGGAGGCGAGCGCTGGAGCAAGCCCCATGTGTCCACACTGTCCCTGCACAGCCTCTTTGAGCTCCGGACCTGCCTGCAGACGGGGACGGTGCTGCTGGATTTGGACAGCGGCTCCTTACCACAGATCATAGGTGAGGCAAAGGACCGCTGTGGCCCCCACCAAGCAGGGCAGCGTCCCCCTTCACCTGCCCCATCTCATGCCCACCCTTGGTCTGCATCACACCCACCTCTGATGCCTGCCTAATTCTGCAGAGACCAGGCTTTGGGTCTGAGGCCCCCAAGGCGGTGTCACAGTTGCTCCAAGTTTCAGATACACGTGGAGAGGGAAAGGTTAGCGTCTGAAATGCCATCCAGCAATGTAACAAAAGGGAGAAGGGCTTCTTAGCATGGTTGGAGACACCTATTGCCATGGCAACCTGTTTCTTGACAGGGTAAACAGATCACCATTCATCTTTAGGAAATTAGCTCTCGTTTGATAGAGTGGCAAAGGGAGGGAGCGGCTTGCCTTATCATCCCTAAAACTTCTTGTGAATTTTGCTTTAGCACATTCAATTTTGCCAGAACTACATTGTCCAAAATACTTTTCTAAAAAGAATTCATGTTAGGACTAAAACCACTTAGCATTGTACCTTGTGCTTCTTAGGGTACTTTCATGTGTACAATTTCATTTATTTTCCACAATGTTATTGATAGAAAGAGCAGAGAATCCTATACCCACACATGCATGCACATGTGCACCCACATGGGCACACAATGCACCCCCATGCACACACACATACATACACCAACTCCCACAGACATGCACACACCCTTTTACATATAAGGAGGCTGAGCGTTCGTGACTGGTTCAAATGTTCAGTTCTGTGGCAAAGGTGGGACTATTTCTACATCCCCTGCCTCCTTTAGGTCACTTTTAATCCCACTAATAACAGATGAAACTGAAGACCCCCACACCCCTGGTCATTCGGTGCCACGTGGACAAGGCATGTTTGTTTCCCACTTAGATGATGTCATTGAAAAGCAAATCGAGGATGGCCTCCTTCGGCCAGAGCTCCGAGAGAGGGTCAGCTACGTCCTACTGAGGAAACACCGTCACCAAACCAAGAAGCCCATCCACCGCTCCTTGGTTGACATTGGAAAGTCAGTCTCCTCCACCACCAGTGAGTCGGGCCATACGCTGGTGGCTTGTTCTATGCACGCGTCTCAAACCTGCAACCCTCCACTCTTGATATCCCAGAGTTGAGATGCCCAGACACTAGCCTTGCTGGACCTATCAGATAAATGCAATAATCAGTACAAAGTTGATAACGCTGCTACCTAAAGAGACTTGAGGAATCTCCTTAGATGAATTATTTTAAACGGAAAATGTTTAGCCTACAGTGGGTATGTGCTCGGCGCTTACCTGTGTTCCAGGCACTGTCTGAGTGCTCCACATGTAGTAACTCACTTCATCCTCACAATAACCCCATGACTAGGTATTGTTCTCATCATCCCCAGTTTACAGACGAGGAGGCTGAGGCACGGAGAGGTTAAGTTACTTACCTAAGATCACATGGCCAGTAGGTTGTGGGATCAGGGGTCATCTACAACACCTAGTGTCTATTTAATCAATTGTATATCTAGTTCACTTTCAAAGGTACAAATATTTTCTCTAATCATGTTCAGACTATTCACTTGCTTAAAAAAAATCCTGAAAAACAAGAACCCAAACCAGAACATCCTTTCTTCCTAGAAGGGGAAGAGACATGTCTTGCAGCCCAGCTTTATTTAGGTGACATGATTGTAAACGTGAACTGTGCTAACGGAAGAAGCTGCGCCACTCCAGCAAGTCGGCCGGAGTCAAATCTCTTCTGTCCCTCCTCCCAGATCGCAGCCCAGGCCGGAGCCCCGCGGCGGGCCCCAGCCTACACCACTCCACCGAGGACCTGAGGATGCGGCAAAGCGCAAGTTACGGCCGCCTGTGTGAGTATCTTCTTTCTCTGCCACTGTGTGGCAGCTTCGTCCTGGCTGTGGCCACTCTGGAGTCAATTTTCATACTTTCATAGCAGAGGAGGTAAAGCCCAGGGTCTGTCTAGAACTCTCAGGCATCAGAAGAAATCTAACTTTCACCCTAAACCTGGGCTGCCCTCAGAGTCTAACTTACTACCATAATTTTCTAAATAATTACTCCAAAAACTGCGGCTCTAATCAAGTCCTGTCATTATCAATACCCAATCCTGTGTGCTAGGCATTTTTAACTTAGTCTATGGCTTTATTCTCACCAAACTGGTCATTAGCCCTGTTTTTGGTGAGAAGTCTTCCTAGAAACAATTAAAAGCAGGCTAGGTCCTTTGCCCCAGGACAGAGAATGTTCCCATCCCTGGATGACGGTCTTGGGTCCCAGACAATGAAATGCTGGTGGAGCTGCAGCCCCTGAGGGCTGTGACTGGATGAGTGGAGCCTGTGAGGGGCATGGTCACAGACCAGGTTTTGTCAGGCAATTCATCAGGGCTGAACAGACAGGTGGGCTGTGAGGCAAAGAAAAGAGGGAACTTGGGAAGTGAAAAGAAAAAGCAGTGTGAAGGAGTATTTTCCTTTAAATACTTTTACTAGAATGACAAGATACGAACAAGCACATCCCAGGGCTGTGCCCCTGACCAGGCCAGAGGAATGCTTCAGGACAGTGACAGTGATGTGACCTTTGGCACGGCAGGGGTTTGTCACGGTCTTTTCTCTCTGTCCTTAGTGACCCCAGGATGCTCTTAGTCTCCCTGGTCTTGGTTATTCCACAGAGGGATGCTGGCAGTCAGAGACGGTGAACGGCTTTGGGACGAGCCTTCTGCTCTGTTATTTACTATATATGAAGTGCCAATGCTGCTGTGGTGGGGACCTGGATAAAAGACATGAATAAGTGATTACAGCTTTGTGTGCACACCTCCCCACCCCAAGGTGGCACCTGGGAAGGCTCAAAGAGGAGGAGACACTTGCCTGAGTCTTGGAGAATAAATAGAAGTTTTCCAGTAGCATGGGAGGAGGAAGAGGGTGTTCTTTAGAACAAAGGAAACAAAGAGCAGGTGAAGGGAAGGTGCTGTGAAGGGTGCCGCATATTCGGGGAAATAGGGTGATTCAGTTCACCAGGCTCTAAGGGAAAGAGGGTCCAATCAAAAGGGGCCTATGAATCCTGCAAAAGACCCCAGCCTGTATTCTGAGGGTAATGGGGACTCCTGAGAAGTTTTATGCAGGAACGTATCATGGTCAGATTTTTATTTGAGAAATAAACTAGAAGGGGCTGAACTGTTGGGAGCAAGAGACGGGGACCGTGTTCGGGCAGTGAGAGCAAGAACAGAGAGAAGGACCCCGCTGGGCTTCAGCGACCGGTGGGAAGTGGGAAATAAGGAAGAAGGAATCGTCAAGGCTGGCTCCTGGTCTGCTCTGATTGCCAGTGGACAAGGGGGAGAAAGCACTGGCGGTGTGGGGTCTATGCGGGGAGACATTTGATGGAAGACAACGAGTTTCGTTTCAGGTGTGTTGAGTTTGAGTTGCCAGGTCAGGCTGCTCAGAGGAATCTGGAGCTCAGGACAGATCTGGACTGGAGACCCAACCTGGGCATCCCCAGCACAAATGTGGATGGGGATGAAACAGGAGGGGATGGGACTGACCGAGGAGGATGGGGGTGAGGCCTCTGGAGGGTTTGAGTGCAAAGCAAGGCCCTGAGGAGAGCCCAGCAAGAGAGGATCCTGGATGGAAATAAGAGAGGGGAGCCGACGGAAAGCAGAGTCTGGAAGTGCGGGGACACCACAGAAAGCCTGTGGATGTGGCTGCTGGTGGGAAATGAGAGCTGAACTTCTCCTGCCTTAATGGAGGAAGGAGCTGTTCGAATAGTTCACCACCACTGTTCTCGCCATGGGGAGTCCCACCTTCCTTCCCTCTGCTGGCCCAAATCCCCAGCCGTCTTTAAAGACTCGCATGGGTCATGGAGGACAGAGGTGAAACTGCTCTTTTCTCTCCAACAAGGCCCAAGCTTAGTGACACCTGGCTCGTTACCCAATAGTGTGTCTGTCCCTCCCCCCCTCAGGGCCTGGCGCAGAGCCGCATCTTAGTCTCTGGCCAAGCAGGCAGGGTGGAGGGCTGGGACCAGGACGTAGCGCACTGAGGAGTGAGAAGGACGCAGTAGAACCTGGGGCCCAGCAGTTCTTTTAAGAAAGCTGCCATTGAAAAGAAGAAGAAGAGAGAGAATGCTTGCTGAAAGGGGCTGCCGGATTAGGGGAGGGGGGTTTGCTTTGGTTGTGAAGATGGGAAAAGCCTGTGTAGAGACCAAGAGAAAAGGGCCTGCGAGAACCTGTCTTCCCCTGATGGACCTTCTTTTCCTTTTCTCCTAGGTCATGCCCAGAGCAGAAGCATGAATGATATTTCTCTCACCCCAAATACAGACCAGGTAGTAAAACCCCTGCACTTGGCTGCAGTGGAGGGCCAGGGCAGGAAGAAGTCTTTGGTTTCAGGGGTAGGGAGCCCCTACAGGCAAAACTCTACTCCCGTGAAAAAGTGGGAGTCCCCGGGAAGGATGCGGGTGGGGCTCTGGGTTGCCTTGGTGACCCAGCCCAGTCCAACACTTGGGTGCTGGCTCTGTGCCAGGCCTCGGAAGGAGTAGGGGACAGAGAAGTGTGATCAGATGAGATGCCAGCTATCCCTGACCTTGGGGTTTATCGGAGAGAGAAGACTGCCACGCAGAATTTCACCTCCTCCATGACACGCAAACACTTTTAAGGATGAAGTGGGGGCTTGGGCTGGTAGAGAAGAGCAGTGGGGCCTCCCTGTGGGGACAATAATGATAGTGCATCAACTGGACTGCCCAATAGTGTACCTTCTCCTTGGCTAGTGCCGGATAAAGTCAGTTCTTGTCTCCCACCAGCTTGGCTGAAACCTCCTTGATGAGATCAGAATCCCGCAAACAAGTTGAGTCCAAGTTCTAAGCCCACAGCCCAGGACCCCCATGACTGTGCCCCCGAGGGAAGCCCAGAGGAGGCTTCCCTCAATTCCAAACTTTCACATCTCAGGGGCAGAAGGTCCCAAGGTCTCCTTGCCTGTGCCCCCAGGAGCAGGAAGGAAGGTGATGAGGGAAACCTGAACTTTGGTACCTACTCCTCAGGAGCCTGGGTGACCTCCAGGCCTCCAAGGCAGTCCCAAGTTTGGTGGAAGGCAAAACAAGACTATTCCCTCATGTCAGTGTCTCCAGGGCCCTTTGGTGGCCAAAATAATAAAATAACAATAATAACGGCATCAACCAACATTTGAGGTCCACACACTGCATGCGCTACATCGTGTGGTGCGTTTTCTGTGCATCACGAAGGCACTATATCGTCTTCACTCTACAGCTGAGAACATAAAAGCAGGTAAATAACGTGCCTAAGTTCATACAGCTGAAAGGTGGCATACCCATGATTTGATCCAGGCAGTGTGACTCTAGAGCCCTTAATCTGGGAGTGACTTAGGAACGAGTATTCTGGAATCTTATTTAGAGGAGAACCCCACTTTACTATAGTCAGGCGCACAGACAGTGGAGCCGTTATAAGGAAGCACTGCCTAGTAAAAGTTTTTCACAACCTATTTTTCATTACCTATGTGGTAAGAAGACTACCATCTGCTACTTTCCCCCGGCAATGCTGCCTTTGATTTAGGGGTTGGAACCCAACACCGGGCACCAGCGTCCCCTGGGTTCAGGCAGTGGGGTCAGCAGGACCCTGGTTAGACAAGCCCGTGGCCAGACCATCACCAAACCAGGGTGGCCAGAACACCAGCATGGCCCATTTCTGGGATGCCACAACTCTGGCCTCCTTACTGGGGTGACAGACTACAAGGGAGGACCGAGGCCCTGTTTTAACTCCTCTCTGCCCATGGTTATAAGCGTGTTGCATGGGCCGCTCCAGAGCATTGCTGTTTTCAAAACCTTGTTCTCCAGGGCACTCCTGCCACCAACCTGCTCCCTGCCTGATGCCCAGGGACATGGAGTTGGCAGGGAGACAGTGGCTGCCCTGGCACACCCAGAACTCCATCCTGAAGAACCTGCTTATGGACCCGCTAACTGCTCCTGGGACAAAGGGACTTTCTGAGTTGTGGGGATTCTGGCCTTCCCATTAACTCGTGCTGTTGCTTTTTCTCACTGCGTTAGGGTCCTTGGGGCTGTTGCCCAGGGGATTGTGGAGAGTTTTATGTTTTTTAAGGGATTTAAAAGATTATAAGGGTGCAGCCCTTGCTCACAAGCCTTTTCTAGGGCTGGTAGGTCCCCAGCCCAGTATGTATCACGTCCCCCACGAGTCAAATCAGGAGATGGCTGTGGGCCCAAAGGGGCAAGACCTGTTGGCCATGCCCATGGCCATAACTGACCCCTCTCCAGGGACAGAAGGAAACTATCTTCACTGAGCTTATGAGAAACAAACATCTCTGTGCCCACAAGAGAGACTCCCATCAAGGGGGAATAGGTGGCAAAATTGTGGCGTCCGCAGAATCTCTCTGTACCACTTGCCTCCACCTCCTGGGCCCTTTCTTCCTTTGTTGGCCACTGTGGACTCCCACCAGCCCGGTCCTCCCCAAACACTCCTTCCCCACCTCTCTCTGTGAAACTATCTCTGTCTCTTGCCTATCCCCTTGCTGCCCAGAGGGAAAGTGATCTGAAAAACTAATGTACCCTAAGATGTTAAAGACTAAGAAGAATGCGTATGTGACCACCCCTGGGCACTTTCATCATAAGAGAGGGCTCCGGAGGAGTTGGCATCTTGTCCATAGGATGAAAGTCATGACCGCAGAGAGTGGGGCTGACTTGGGGCCAGAGGGCTTGTCTCCAGCACCTCTCACATTGGACCCCACTCACTCTTCCTACTTGACCTTCCTGCCCTGACTAGACACCAGCCAGAGGGACTGGATAAAGGGTACTTCGATAGTCTCATTTGGAAAGGCTCAGAAGCTATGAGTTTCCTGGGAGGTCCTCTAGGGGTGACCTGGGGGCACAGAAGCCTCTCACAGGCTTGGACCCACAGGTCCAGGGGTTTCCTGTCAGCCAGGAAGCTGGTGGTAAAGAAAAAACAAAGTGTGTCCACTCTGGCCATCAGGATGGTCTCATTCCTCCCACGGCCATCCAGGGTAAAGGCAGAGAGGGAGGGCTGGGTAGCTGGAGTGTGAGGGACGAGACTCCCATCTGCTTGAGCTGCTGCTGGGGGAAGAGACCTGATGTCCAGCAAGCCCTGACTTTCTATTCTGACCTCTCAACTCACACTTCAGTAGAACAAGGTTTTCGCCCATCAAGGAACATCTTAGGGGGTCAAGTCGTTGCCTGTTCCTTCCCATCTACGAAAGGCTTAATTGGTCCCTGGGGTTAACCAACTTTGAGTCTCCTCATCCGCAGATGGTGGGAGAGTGTCGGCTTATTTCCTTCAGTCTCTTGAGAAACGCTGGGAGAATTTTGTAAGGTTAGGGCTCCACAGTAGTCTGAATGGGCTGAGTGAGAGCCGAAACCACTGCACGTGAGTATCCATGGGTATCTCGTGTCCCCCTCACTGACCAGCGGAAAAACAAATTCATGAAGAAGATCCCCAAGGATTCAGAAGCCTCCAATGTGCTCGTGGGCGAGGTGGACTTCCTGGACCAGCCATTCATTGCCTTCGTGCGTCTCATCCAGTCAGCCATGCTGGGAGGAGTGACCGAGGTGCCTGTCCCCACCAGGTGAGAGCCATTGAAATCTGCCCACCATACCCACCCTCGGGTGGCCAGCTGTCCATGCAGTCAGCTAGTAGGGCAGTTGGAGACACCCCTAAATCGAAGAAGGAAAAGTAGGGAACTGTATGGGGATGGCAATCTGACTCAGGAAGGATTTGAGAGAATTTATTTAAAATAATCATAAACAAGAAGTAGCCAGCAGCTGGGAGAGGCGCTGCTGGGTGAGCTCTGGGATGCCAGGGCGTGGCAAAGATGCTCAGGTGGGAGTGAAGAGGAATGTCTCTCCAAAGCAAATATGGGATTCAGAGGAGGGAAGGGACGTGTTTCTGCCCAGTTAAAAAATTAAGAATGGATACTATTTAGGGCCAGAAAATCCTTCTCTCCACCTGCTTTTACTTTTCCTTCTCACTTTCCCCCTCCTCCTCCATCTTCTTTGCAGATTTCTGTTCATACTGCTGGGACCTTCTGGGAGAGCAAAATCCTACAATGAAATCGGCCGTGCCATTGCAACCCTCATGGTAGACGACGTAAGTGCCACGGGAAGCATGTACTCCTGAATGTCATGGCTCCTGCGTCAAACACTGTGCCTTCGTTCATTCACTTATCCAACAAGTCACGTTTGAGCACCTACTGTATGCCAGACCCTGTGCAGGGTGTGAGGATTACGAGAACGAGGGAATAGTCACTGCCCTTTAGGAGCACCAATCAAGTGGGAGAGATAGACCTACAATCCTAGAGTGAACCATGTGCTAACTGCCCAGGCAGTCAATGGGCCCTTCACACACGAGGGGGCTTTAAAGCTAAGGATGAACACCAGCCTAGGAGGCAGGCATTCCAGGCAAAGGGCCACGGTTCGGGGAGGGAGGGGCTGGATGGAAGTGGTTTGATATAGGCTCAGTGTAAGAGCTTCAAGAGCAGGAGGTAACACCAGAGAGAGGAGCCATATACCATACGGAGCCTGTAGGCAGAGCTGAGAGTTGACACCATGTGACAGGGTGCCTAGAGGAGTTTACACACGAGCACAAGCCAATCAGATCTGTAAAGTCAGAAGGAACCCTCTGGAGACAGTGTGGAATGATGCAGCCTGACCCTCCAAAGATGAAGGGCTGGGATGTTAAAACAGATTTGAAATACCTGAGCTTCTCCGACTGGGCTCTGCACAGGTTTTCTGAAGAGCTCGCTCTGTGGGAAACTGAGAGCAGAAAGATTAAGTAAGTAACTCAACCCAGGTCGGACAACTGGAATACAGAGACCTGGCCTTCAGGTCCGGGAAGAGCCGCCTTGCTGCATGTCCCACTGTCCCCACTGGGCTATGTTCCAAATGCCCCATTGTTCTCATCTCAGAAACTGAGAACAAATTGGCAGCTGGAGTAATGGCTCAAAGTGACTTTCCTTGAAAGTGTGTGTGGTTGTGCCCCAGGGAGGTGGATGAGGTGATGGCCACAGCAAGAGAGCGGTCCTTTCCTGCCAGCTCTTCAGCGACGTGGCCTACAAGGCCAGGAATCGGGAGGATCTGATCGCGGGGATTGATGAGTTTCTAGACGAGGTCATCGTGCTCCCCCCTGGAGAGTGGGACCCAAATATCCGAATTGAGCCACCCAAGAAGGTGACTTCTGCTGACAAGAGGTGTGCATGAATGAAGGGGTGGCAAGCGGGGAGCCGGGTCAGAGGGAGCTTTCAGTCTGTCCGTTTCTTTTTTTGGATTTGAAAGAAAGATGTCAGCCTACATGGGTTTATACTTTTTTTTTTTCAGTCTCACTTTATTTCTCTGAAAAAAAAAATCAGAAGCAAATATGCTGAATGTGACCATCTGTAAAACCTGGGTGATCTGTGTGTGGGTGTTGCTAGATCATTCTCTGCATTTTTCTCTGTATTTTAAGCTATGTGATGATGTTAGAAAGGTAAAGGAGTTGTGAGGACAGTCCTGGAGGTGCTGATCTCTTCCTAGGATTGGGAGCCCCACGGTCCCCTGTCGCCCTTCTCCTTCCAGGAAATCCGTGTTCTCCCTGACTGAGCTAGGTCAGATGAACGGCTCTGTGACGGGAAGCGGCGGAGGGGCTGGAGGCGGCGGCGCTGCAGGCGGTGGCGGCAGTGGGGCCGGCGGAGGGAGCAGTGGGGATGATGGAGAGATGCCAACCGTGCACGAGATCGGGGAAGAGCTCATCTGGACAGGAAGGTGCCCACTCCAGGCCTGACAGCGACACCAGTTGTCTTAGATTTCTCTTCTCCTCACCCACCTTCTCCACCTCTGTCAGCAGCACCCACTCCTGGCCTTGGGATCTGGCCAATGCACTCTTTTCCTCCCCAGCCCTCAAAGCCCCTCCTGGATCTGGCAGGAAAGGGGAAGCTAGTGGAGGAACCCAAACTTTTCTCAGGACACCCTTCGTTACCTGTATTAGTTTCCTAGGGCTGCGGAAACAAAGTATCACGGTCTGGGTGGTTTAAACAATAGAAATTTATTCTCTCACAGTCTAGAGTCTAGAATTTCCAAATCAAGGTGTCAGCAGGGCCATCCTCCCTCTGAGATTCTGGGTGGAATCCTTCCTCGCCTCTCTGTAGCTTCTGGTGGTAGCCAGCAGTCCTTGGTGTTCCTTGGCTTGCAGCTGCACCATTCCCATCTCTGTCTGTGTCCTCAGATGGTGTTCTTCCTGTGTTTCTGTCTTCGTATAGCATTTTCCTCTTCTTATGAGGACACCAGTCATATTGGATTAGGGCCCACCCTAATGAATTCATCTTAACTTGATTAACTGTACAAAATAAGGTCACAGTTACAGGTTAGAATTTTGATATATCTTTTGGGGGGACATAATTCAATCCATAAGAATACCTTTTGAATTTGTTTAACCTTTTGTTACCTAGTCAAAAAACTTGTTTTAAAAGAAAACAATAGAAAATTTTCCTGGCTTTCGTTTCTTTGCCAGCTCTTAGAATAACTTGGGTAGATCTGAATTTAGGAAAGGACACAGCCCTGCAAAGCTATGTGTAAATCATAACTTTGAGAACGAGTCATGTTTTTTTTATGCCCTTGGCTCTCTGCCCGCCAGTGGTTCCCAACTTTACCTACTCCCCACTCCCATCCTCACCCAGGGGACATTTGGCAATGTTCAGAGACATTTTTGTTTGTCCCAGCTGGAGGGGAGATGCTACTGGTATCTGGCAGATAGAGACCAGGGATGCTGCTCAACATCCTCCCGTGCACAGGACTGCCCTCCCCCAAACAAAGAATTATCCAGTCCAAAATGTCAACAGTACCAAGGTTGAGAAAACCTGCTCTGTGCTAAGCACTGTGTTAGGAGCTATGGAGACTAGCATCCCCAGTAAACATTCTCCCTAAACCTAAAATTCCCCACTTGTTTGTTCCACAAAGCAAGGAAACCAGTTATAAGGTTCAGAATCTGCCCTTGATGAACCTGTTATAAACCAGGATCTCTCCATCTCCTAAAGCTGGACACACCTATGTTTACCAAGCACAGGCACCCTGCGGATGATCAGGGACGTGAGGAGGATAGCCATCTATGGTCCCCAGGATTTCCATTCCCTGTGAAATGTTAGGTCTACCCCAATACATATTCCCATAAGGCTTTCCCTCTCCCACCCAGGCTGTCTGTGACCACCCTTCCCAGTGGAGATGGTGCCAACCACAAACTCAGTCTAATGACAGAACTCTTCCCTGGTCTTAAATGTTCTGGTGGAAAGATCCCTCTCCCCATCCACCCCTAGTCAAGTTCCCCTCCTCACTGCAGACTCCGCAGGCTCCTGTAAATAGCCCTGCCCCTGCACTGGTGTCTGTGGTGAGAAAGCAGTGTCTGGGCCTGTCTTGAGCAGGTTCTTCGGTGGCCTGTGTCTGGATGTCAAGAGGAAGCTGCCCTGGTTCCCAAGTGACTTCTACGATGGCTTCCACATTCAGTCCATCTCTGCCATCCTATTCATCTACCTCGGCTGCATTACCAACGCAATCACCTTTGGTGGGCTTCTGGGGGATGCCACTGACAATTATCAGGTGTGTGTGAGCTGGGGACACGCATGCAAACCTCAGAAAAATCTGCTGCCACCAGGTAGTGGTAAGGAGCTTATTCCCATAATCCCAAAACCAAGGTTTGGGTTTGACCTACCATCCAGGTTCAGACCATCACTTTTTGTAATCCTTTACCCTTGAGAAAAATAATAACAAGCTGGCATAATTAAAAGGTCTAAAGCTAAATCATATTACTAAAGACCAAATTTAAAGATTATATAAATAGAGCAAATGTTTAAGGGGAAATCATCTGCTTTGTTAGTTGGTACTTTTCCTACTGGTGGTTTAACGAATTTAATGAGCGCAATTAATTGAGTTGCTAATTGTGACCTTCTTCCCATACTTTAAAAAAAACTAACCTTAAATTCTTAGCTTGAAGTTAAGACATTTTCAGAAATGTCTACCATGACAACAACACAGGTATACCTGGGGAAAACAGTTCAGCAGAGACACTAGCCTGAGACCCAGACAAGGGTCTTCTCCACTGGGGGCCTTTGGGATAGTATCACTGGAAAGCTCAGAGCACCAAGGTGAAGACCCACTTTCCCAGACAAATTAAGATGAGTGCCTATCTCCAGCCCACACCACTCTTCTGAGCAGCAGATTCAGTATCCGGCTGCCTCCTGGGCATGTCCACATAGCTGCCCTTCGGGATCCCCCAACTCACAGGGCCAACATTGCATCCATTACCTTCCCTCCAGACCTGCTGCTCCCCGCAGCCAGTGAGCGACACCATGGTTGACCCAGATATTCACACATCATCCTTGACTCATAAATCCCAGCTTCCCCCAGTAGCCCTCATGACATGGTCCTACTTGCCTCTCAAGCCTCATCTCCCAGCATTCCCTTTCTCAGATTCCTGTCCTCCTCACTCATCTGCATTCTGTTTTCCATCAATCCTGATCATCTCTCGGGTCTTCAAAGACATGCTCCCTTTTAGCTCCAGCCTTTGTGCCTACTGTTGCCCTTCCCGGCACACTCTTTCTCATCCACTTACCCTATTCTCCTGGTCAATTCTCTGCTCATTTTTTGGTTCTCGGCTTCCGTGTATCTACCTCTTGGGAGGCTTTCCTGACCAACCCTTCACTCTTACTGTATGCTCCTACCTTATCCCAGCTTATCATATTTCTTGGCAGTGGTTCTTAACAAGAGACGATTTTGACCCCTAGGAGACATTGGGTAGCATCTAGAGACAGTTTGGGTTTTTATAACTGGGAGGTGAGGTGCTACTGAGATGCTAATAAACATCCTACAATGCACAGGATAGCCCCCTACAACAAAGGATTATCTAGCCTGAAATGTCAGTAGTGGTATGCTGTATGGAAATCGCCTAGTTTCTTGTGTGTATCTCCCACTAGAATGATGATGCATTATGTTGTTTGTTCATGGGTCCTCAATGTCTAGCACAATGCCTGATACACAGTAGGCCCTTAATAGATTTTTGAATGAATGAATGAATGAATGGTCTGACCTCTAAAAGCACCTACTAGATCTTTGAATTAATAAATGATTGGGTGGATGAATGGACTGTCCTCTGGGAGTAGAATGGGCACAGGAACAAGCACGACCATTGGCAGCCCTGTTTTCTAGGCCCTAGGGTGACAAAAGGAAGTCACACGGGACCTAGAATTATTAGAGAGTGATGCTTGGCAATTATGTGAGGTTGTGGAGTCAGAGATGGGGAGCAGAATTTGAGCAGGAGAGGACCTAGGATAAAGGACGAGCATTGTGGCCCTTGCTGAGATAACTGGGTTCTAACCTGTCAGAGAGGCCCCTTTCTCACACCCCTACTGAGCTTAACACTCCTCATGCCCCCAGGGAGTGATGGAGAGTTTCCTGGGCACTGCCATGGCTGGCTCCTTGTTCTGCCTCTTCTCGGGACAGCCTCTCATCATCCTCAGTAGCACAGGGCCCATCCTCATCTTCGAGAAGCTCCTCTTCGACTTCAGCAAGTAGGTGCCCTTGGTGGCCCCCAGTGCCTGCTCTCACACTTGGGACAGTATGCCAAGGTTGGAGTAGGGGAAGAGCCCCAAGGGGGGAGGTGGGGTGAGAAGGTACCAAAGCCGTCTTTACCCCTAGGAGGCACGGCCAGGTGGTCCCTCCTGATTCCCTCCGATATCTGCCTTTCAGCCACTTTAGTGCATATTAGCACAGCCCATGGGGAGAAATCCAGGCAAGACGAGAGGAGAGAATTCACACTGCTCTGCTCATGAGCAATTGTGACTTGAAAGTCAATGCGGTGTATAAAAAGGTTTCAGGCTGGAGGTCGGAAGGCTACACCCTGACTCACGCAGCTCTGGGCTCAGTTGCCTCACCCACAACATGAGCCCGTTTCTAAGGTCTGCTCCAGCTGTGTCATTCTGAAATTCCCTGTTCTTCATTCGCTCTGGTGTTTGTTACCAAATGTGTAAGAACCGAAGTGTGTGAGCACCTTTCTGCCACCCCATGGGAGCCTTTCCCAGAATTCTCAAAGACCAGACAACCCCGCCCGGGAACTGTCCCCATCCCCAATCCTCTTGTACTTCCTAGGAGGGCATCTGTGCCACAGGAGGGGCAGATGAGGCACCCAGGGTGGGTCTGGGGAGCCGAGCGCAGCCAAGAGCCTTGGGCTGGAGGCCCTTCGATTCCCTCTGCTCTCCAGAGGCAATGGCCTGGACTACATGGAGTTCCGCCTCTGGATTGGCCTACACTCAGCTGTCCAGTGCCTCATCCTGGTGGCCACAGACGCCAGCTTTATCATCAAGTATATCACCCGCTTCACTGAGGAGGGCTTCTCCACCCTCATCAGTTTCATCTTCATCTACGATGCCATTAAGAAGATGATCGGTGCCTTCAAGTACTACCCCATCAACGTGAACTTCAAGCCTGACTCTATCACCATCTACAAATGCGAGTGCGTCGCCCCCGACACAGGTGACCGGTAAACCCAGAGGTGCCCTAGGCCCCCACCCACTACCCACTCCCCTCTAACACCCACTCCCCCTCTGCCCCTCCCCTCCACCCCGTTGTCTACTCAAAGGCAGGAACATCAGCCTGCCTGGGAGGGGCTGTTCAGCCAAGGACCTTCTGTCCCAAAGGAGCAAATACAGGGTCTTAAACCAGTTTTGGGAAGGAAATCAAGGGGACAGGAACTCTAATGAAGATCACAATACCAGAGCCCAGGGTCGTAGTCAGGAGGAAGCAGTGATAGCGATACCCCAGGGAGGGAAGAAGGCACGCTTGGCCTCAGCGTGGAGTAATGTGGAGGCCACACCAGTCAGAAATGCTACTCAGGCCAGAGGCCTGCTCTAGGCCCGAGGTAGACCTGATGGAGCCTAAAGTCCCTCCCAGCTCCATGAGCACATGACACCGTGAGTGCCCCCTGACACATCACTGCCAGTGTGTTCACACCAGAGGGATGAACATCCCTACAGATGGGGACATGTCCAGGGTGGAGGACTAGTCAGGGTGGAGGAGGACCTGGCAACTATGTCATTAAAGAATGGTTCGAGAACCTGGGGGTTATCCAGGCTTTTAGAGAGGTATGAGAGAAAGTCTGTCATGACACAGAGGGGCCAGATTCACCCCGTGTAACTATAAGATGCAGAATGAGGGCTGAAGAACAAAATCTCCAGGAGCCAAACGCTGGCTGAATTCAAGGTATATCTTAACAGTGGTGGAAGCCACCACCCTGAGAGGTATTCGTCCCCTCGGGTGGTAGCAAGCTTCTTGGACACTACCTGGATATCCATCTGCCAGAGGTATCGTAAAAAGGATCCCTGTGCTGGGTGGGAGGCTGAATCAACCAAATGGTCAACCCATTCCTGTGAAGTCCCTTTCTGACCAAAAAAGTGTCATCTGTAAAGTTAGGACTTTCCATAGCTGAACCACTGGCCTCTTTCGCAGTCAGAATCATGCCCCTAAGAGCTTTCAGTGGGACGTGCTGAGTGCCCAGGAGGCTATAGAGCGGAGGCTAGAGAGCCATCCACGTACCTCTTAGCACCACCAGGCTGGACTCACAGAGAAAACTGAGGTCCAGAGACACCCAAGGTCACACCAGATGTCAGTTCCCCTAGAGGATATCAATGCTGGCCCTTCCGGTCTCATGGAACGCTTGTGAGGTTTTCATATCTATACTCAGGTTCGGTTGGCATCTCACGTAAGTAGTTACCATTTTGTTCAGCACCTCAATGCATACAACCGATAAAAAATATTGACAAGTCAGCCAGAAATATTTGTTGCACAATTATTGTGCACTCTGCTTTAGACTAGGCCTTGTAAAGATAAAGTTGTTCTGACATCAGGGGACATCGTTTTGGTTGTACCCTCTCACCCTCTGTCACTGCTCTGAATTTGTAAAGATATCAAGACAATTTTTTTCTCTTCTTCTTTTTTCTATAATTCATTTTGAGTTATTTCATTAAAACCCAGCAGTAGGTGAAGCTGTCTGTTGTCCTGAGCCAGGGCCTGTTGCTTGCCCAGGGGAGCGAGGAGATCCTACCTGCAGGCTCTTGTCATCACACGGTAGAGCAAATCCCACCTCTGTGGACTGAGCCCCATCAGGGCACTTTTGTTTTCTGCTCACACCCTCTGGACTACAGATCCATTGCGCTGAACACAAGTGTTCCCACAAACGTGGCTTTTGGAAGTACACATCCTTAATTTCTTTCAGAAATGGTCCAAATTCTAGGGTCGTATGTGGAACTTCGGCCATTCTGGGAATCATCTGTCCACAGGAGAAACCAAACATAGGGGTGCCCTAGGAACAGGGCACATCAGGTAGGATTTGAGAACTATAATAGGATCCACCTACCTCCAAATAGTGTCCCCTCTGGCCTTGCCCAGGTGCCTAATGTCACCTCATTCTTTTGGGTCATGCTATTGCCATGATTCTCAACGTTGGTCCCTGGAAGCAGCATCAGAACTGTCTGGGAACTTGTTAGAAATGCAAATTCTCAGGCCCCACCCCAGACCTGCTGAATCAGAAACTCTGGGATAGAGACAGCTGTATATTAACAAGCCTTCTGGGTGATTCTCACGTATGCTTAAGTTTGAGAACTACTGCTCTCTTAAACTGAGTCATTATTAGCAACTAGCCATAGTGAGATTAGGTTTTCAGTGTCTTCATGGAGAGTAAAGGAACTGGAAACAGGACAAGTTAGTTTTGATTAGGAGAATATGAAAGGGAAAATTCTAGATGTTTAGGACCCTGGGGAGGGGGGAGCTAACTAGGAGGGTTTCTTTCCCAGTCCATGGGCCACTCGTTTACTCACTGTTCCATAATCCTAGTGCTACTGCAAAACCCAGTTTGACTGTGGCACGCTGTCCCTCGTTGTCACTCTTTATCAGTCAGAGCTTGTTTCGGGGCACGCTTTTTAATCTAATCTTGTTTCCATTGTAACTGATTTGTATTCTATTTATGGATGCTGCACACACTGACTTGGCTGCTTTCAATCCCAAGTGAGTACCACTTTGTAAACACTAGAATTTAAAAATATTTGATACTTGGACCCTTTCTAGGATTTTCCATGTTATGGTTCTTCCTTCCTCATCTCAAAGTGGCTTTCAGATAAACCTCACAAAGTTCTCAATATAAAAGAATGGCAAAGCCTAAGCAGAAGACGTCAAAAGAATGTCTGATCTGACAACCTTGGGCAATGGAAGCGCATCTACACTCACCAGGCTCGAGTGTTACCTGGGGGTCCTGTAGCATCTGTGAGGGGACCCCTGAGTCAGCCTTCCTGCTCGCCTTCCCTGCTCCATTGTTAACTGTGCATCGTGTTCTTTTGGTCAGTAGTGTGAGGAAAGGCAGTAGATGTCCCTGATTTCTCTTAAGTGAAGCGTTCTTCAGAATAGTTGTAACAAAACTCTGGGTTTGTAGAACTTCTCAGAATATTCTGCCCTAGGTCAAGACTGAATCCCTTAGCCACTCCCAGCCCCAACTGCCCCAGAAGTAAGCGACATAGAAGGGCCCTGTGATCACATCCACCCCATGACAAGTTTGTTAGAGGTTGAAGGAAGCTTCAGGAATAAACTCTTATTCCCTCTGGGTTCCTAGCAGGAGTTCAATGGGGTTTGCGATGCATTTAGATGATTGCTAGCAAACTGGCTGAGCCTCCTCCCTCCCTCCTTAAGTCAGCTGCAGAAGATCTGCTTAGTCAGTCTTCGCTTGGAGGACGAAGGCGAGGAGAACCTGGCCCTTCTCCTCTATGCATGCAGTGCAGGAGCAAGAGAGAGGGTGACCTCCAAAGCTGCCTTTTTAATAAATGGCTGCATCCCTCAAGCAGGGGATTATAGTTCCTCTCAACTCGTCTCATGGCCCCTGAAGGGAACCCTCCTCTGTTCCACTTAGGGACACTGAGGCTGGGGCAGGGGATTGTGGACAAGGGATGCAGAGTGAACAGCTGAGAGCAGCACCTCTGAGGTCCTGATTCTCCTTCAAGTCCTGGGCCCAGGTTTAATTTTCCTCAGCTAGCATTTAATGGGCAGATTAGGGAAGATACCCAACAAGTTCTTACAGGCCCAGCTGACCTGAAAAAAATATATATATATGGACAGGGCAGGAGAGAAAGGAAGTGTATGTGGAGGGGAGCAGGGCAGGGAAGGAAGCTCGTCGTGTAGAGCTGGGAGGTGTGTGGGCTCTGGGCCAGCCTGCCTGGGATGGATAACGGCTCCCCCAAGAGTGAGTTGTGTGACCTTGGGCAATGGGCAGGTTACTTAGTCTCTCTGGGCCTCAGTTACCTCATCTTTAAAATGTGGAAATTTCTTGGGGAGTTAGGAACTTAGCAAGATGACGTATGTAAGGGTTTGGCACAGTGCGTGGCAAAGAGTTAAGTTCTTTGAAAATGTTAATTAAGTCTAAGAGCACAGACATTTGTCAAGTGGGTGGTAGGGATTCACAAGGCACATTATTTACCCACTTGTGTTAGCATCTTGCCTTGGCAGCAGTTTTTAAAGCCAGCCCTTCCATGTCAGACAGGAGCTGTCCTAACCTGGCCCAGCTAGACTGTCGGCGCTGTGACCCAGGCTCCCTCCCACCACCCCTGCCCTCCCTGAGCAAAGCGAGGAGAGTGAAGGGTGCAGCTGCCCTCACAATGAAAGCCAGTCCTTGTCTCTAAGGAACTGGAAGGAAATGGGAAGGAGTGGGGCCCGGGGTGGGGTGCAGGATCCCCACCCAGCAGTTGCTGACCCTCCCCCATGTCCTGTGCTCATCCACAGCGAATACAACCGCATTCAATGCTTCAGCCACGTCGCCACCAAACACCAACACTTCTCTGGTAAGTCCTTTCTTCATGTCAGACACGCAAGGGCTTATGTTTGTGGGGAGATTGAGAAGATTTGGGAAACTTAGACCAGACTTGCAGAGATTAACCCTGCTGCATACCCACACCAGGGTCACCCGCAGAGCTGTGAAAATGAATATTTTTAAGTATATACTGTCAAAATCCTATTTTGTCTCATTTTTTTAAATCCTTGTGCACAAAC
>NW_020175322.1:320383-349131 GCF_003031525.2 Neophocaena asiaeorientalis asiaeorientalis | reverse complement strand
ATGGTAAGTAGGGCTGTGCAAGGCTGTAAACTTTCCCGTCCATCTTTCTGCCTTCTTCCCTGCCTTTGTACCGAGGACTCCCAGTTCCTAACCAACAATGCTACCCCCCAGCCCCAGAAAGCTTATTATTGCTCCCCCGTCTCTGAATCTCATCTGTCCTTTGCACTCATGTGTCTCCGAGGGCCCCTGGTCTGGTCTGCCTTTCCCAATAATGATGAGCAGTGGCCGTCAGGAGAAGACACCTAGCCTAAGTGGCACTAACGGTGGGAAGTAGAAAACCAGGTGAAGGGTAGCACCTGGTAGGTACTGGGAGGAGACTTTTGGACTTTTAGTGTCCCTACGCTTGCCTCTTAACTTACCCCTGCACAGGCAGCTGACTGCTGAATGGCAATTTAACCTAAGATTTTCTCAAATATCTGATTTTGAGGGAGGAAAAATGGAATCAGTCAGTGCCTATGTATGAATACTTACTATGTGTAAGGCGCTGTGTGCGGGTGATGTGATGGTTCGAAAAACATCTAAGAAACAAATGTGGTCCTTGCCCTCCAACCTGCTTGTAATATGCATGTGGAGATTAACCTGAAAAAGTAACGGGCAGCACAAGTAGAGCGTGCCATGCGTCAAATATAGGTCAAATGCATCCTTCCAGCAGTGGAGGCAGGACGCATTCTACAAACTAGAGAAGAAAGCCTCATAGAGAAAGTAGAACGCGATCTGGTCTTGAAGGTTGGGAAAGTTGGTTCCGTAGAGAATAGCACATTCCAAGCCTAGGGACCAGCATAGACAGAAGGGTACAAGAGGAAAAGCACAAAATCTGTCCTGAGGACAGTGGGTGGACCAGTCCTGCTGAGACAGAGTGAGGGTGGGGCATCACACAGGGAAATCAGGAGAAATAAGTCAAGACAGAGATGTTGGGCCAGATCAGTGGGGCAGTAGAGGCATGGCTACATTGCAGGGGGCATTCGCATTGTCTTGGTCTGTTGATCCCCATTCTATTGGTCTATTGATCTAAGCAGGCCCAGGGCCAGCTAAGATTCAAAGGGGAATCACCTTTTGATGGGAGGACGGTTGATGTCACATCACAAAGGAGTGTGGACACAGGGAGCCATGACCCATTGGGGACTGTTATTATATCAAACTACCACACTTCTCTTAATACAAACATACATTATGGCTAGTTGCAAACATCTGTTTACTTCATTATGTAGGTTCCTGAATATTTGCACATTTATTTTTCAAAATATAAATTAAATTTTATTATACATTGGGTGTGAGCCCCTTTCCTTCTTCTATGCACACAAAAAGTGTGTGCATAGAAGAAGGAAAGGGGAGGATAAATGTGAGACACTCCAGGAAGGAGTTGTGGACAGGACCCATGGTTGATTGACTGAGATGGGAGCCAGTCCTGCACTTCTCCTCCTCACTCACAAAGCAGTACATCCTAGAACACAATGAAGAAGGCAGGTCATTCCTCGAAACAGCCTGTTCCCAGGACCATCACTCTGTTGCTGGGCACTATCATGGGGGCAGGAGGGCTGGGGCCCCTTGGAGGGTGGGAGGGGTGCGTGGGCTGCCTGGAAACTGCAGTGGGGAGGAAACAGCTGACCTCCCAGGAAGGCCCTGACTGTTTCTCTCCTGTCTTGGTCTGCAAGTACAACCCCCTTAACCTCACAGCGTTGGACTGGTCCCTGCTGAGCAAAAAGGAGTGTTTGAACTATGGTGGGCGCCTACTTGGGAATTCCTGCCAGTTCATCCCAGACTTGGCACTCATGTCCTTCATCCTTTTCTTCGGAACATACTCCATGACCCTGACCCTGAAGAAGTTCAAATTCAGCCGCTATTTCCCTACCAAGGTAACTTCACCCTACAGTCAGACAGTTCACATGGAAGCCACCACTGAGTCCCTGAGAGGGTTCTGGTCCAACTGTTGGAATGGACACCACATCAGCACTTGCTCACTGAGGTTTTTTCAAGTTAAGAACACAGACTTTGGATCAGAGAGAACTGGGTTCCCTTGTTGTCAAGCCCCATGACAACACTTGATATTGTCAGACTTTTATCTTTAGCCTAGTAGTATATTGTGGGTTTTTTCCTTTTATTTCCCCAATGACTAATGAAGTTGAAAATCTTATCATGTGTTTAATGGACATATGACTATTGACTTTCTTTTTTCTTTTTATACTGAGTTGTAATTTTAAAAGAAGTGACTTATAAAGAAGTCACTGTTATCTTTTTTAAAGATCTTTATTGGAGTATTATTGCTTTACAATGGTGTGTTAATTTCTGGTTTATAACAAAGTGAATCAGCTACACATATACATAGGTCCCCATATCTCTTCCCTCTTGCGTCTCCCTCCCTCCCACCCTCCTATCCCACCCCTCTATGTGGTCACAAAGCACCGAGCTGATCTCCCTATGCTATGCAGCTGCTTCCCATTAGCTATCGATTTTACATTTGGTAGTGTATATATGTCCATGCCACTCTCTCACTTTGTTCCAGCTTACCCTTCCCCCTCCTCGTGTCCTCAAGTCCATTCTCTAGTAGGTCTGCATCTTTATTCCTGTCCTGCCCCTAGGTTTTTCATGACCATTTCTTTTTTTTTTTATTCCATATATATGTGTTAGCATACAGTATTTGTTTTTCTCTTTCTGACTTACTTCACTCTGTATGACAGACTCTAGATGACCATTGACTTTCTTCTTGTAAGAGCCTGTTTAAATCTCTTGCACATTTTCATCTGGGTTGTCTGTCTTTTTCTTTCCAATTTGCAACTCTTTATATATTCTGGATAGAAACATTTTTGTGATCATATGTGTTGCAAGTATCTTCTGCTCTATGACTGACCTTTTTACTTTCTTAATGGTATCTTTTGATTAATAGAAATTCTTAGCTTCACTGTAATCAAATATATCCAATTTTTCCTCAAGGAAAATATTGGATAGAAGATATTCTCCTATGGTATCTTCTCAAAGCTTCATTGTTTTTCCTTTCATGTTAAATCTATAATCTACCAGAATTGCTTTTAACATATAGTGTGAGAAAGTGTTTGTTTTTTATTTAGATAGCCAATTGTTCTAGCACTTTAAATTTTTATTTTATTTTTACAAACTAAAGAGGAAATTTTATTAACTTAGGTAACATTTGTTTATAACATTATATAAGTTTCATGTGTACATTATGTTTATACTTCTTTTTTTTTTTACATCTTTATTGGAGTATAATTGCTTTACAATGTTGTGTTAGTTTCTGCTGTACAACAAAGTGAATCAGCTATATGCATACATATATCCCCTCCCTCTTGAGCCTCCCCCCCACCCTCCCTACCCTACCGTCTAGGTCCTCACAAAGCACTGAGCTGATCCCCCTGCCAGCACTATTTTTTTTTAAAAACACCATCCTTTTCCCACTACTCTGCAGTGCTTCCCTTGCCATATATCAAATGTTCACATGTGATGGGATCTGTTTCAAGGTTCTTTACTCTGTTTCACTGATTTATTTGTATGCCAATATCACAGTCTTCATTTCTAAAACTGATAATAAGTCTGTATATCTTACAGACCAAACTTTCCCTCTTTGTCCTTCTTTTTCAATAATGCCTTGGCCCTTTGTATTTCCACATAAATTTTAGAATCTAAAATTTCACCAAAATAAAAACTTATTGGAATTTTGATAGAATTATATTGACTCTAAATGTCAATTTGGGGAGAATTTACACCTCTCAAATTCTGAGAGGTGTAAATTCCTTGAATATGGTATACCTTGCCATTTATTAAGGTCTTTTATTTATTTATTTTATTTATTTATCTTTGGCTGCGTTGCATCTTCGTTGCTGCACACGGCTTTCTCTAGTTGTGGCGAGCGGGAGATACTCCTCGTTGCGGTGCGAGGGCTTCTCATTGCGGTGGCTTCTCTTGTTGCAGAGCATTGGCTCTAGGTGTGCGGGCTTCAGTATTTGTGGTGCACGGGCTCAGTAGTTGTGGCTCATGGGCTCTAGAGCGCAGGCTCAGTAATTGTGGTGCATGGGCTTAGTTGCTCCACAGCCATGTGGGGTCTTCCTGAACCAGGGCTCGAACCCGTGTCCCCTGCATTGGCAGGCGAGTTCTTAACCACTGTCCCACTAGGGAAGTCCCTATTAAGGTCTTTTTTTTTCTCTGTCCATAATATTTTGTAGGTTTTGATCTTGAGGTCTTGCATATTTTTTATTGGATTTATTCCTAGGTACTTGTTTTTTTTTTTTTTTTACCTATTGTAAATGCTAACTGCTATTTTAATTTCATTTTCTAACTGTTTTGTGGCTAGAATCAAGAATTTATTAATCAAAACAGCACTTGCATATGTGAGCAACAGTTATGAAATGAGGAGGGGCACTGGGAAGATTTTTAGCAATGCTCTTCTAACAGAAACCACATGTGCACTCTTCTAAAGCCATCTTAAATAAATTTTCTACTACAACTACTTCCAATAATAATAGTGATGATGATGAAAAATATCTTTGATATGAATAATTGAATTTTTGCCAATATTTTGTAAAGACTAAATAAAAGACTTTTGGGGAAGATTTACAAAATACAAACTGAGCAAAAAATAGTGTACTTGCAACACGAATGCATCCTCGAGACAAATTCCCTCCCTTCCTTCCAACTTCCAACCAGATCATATCCCTAAGTTGCATTTTATATAAAAATTCCAGAGCAGTGACTGCATCTGAGAATATCTGTTGCCTGAAGGATGAAGTAAAATTCATGTTAGCGTCATATTCTTTTATCACCACCTTTTTTTCCCCTCAAATTAATACTTACAAAGTGCCATGTTGCTACCTGGAATTTAGTGTTGCAGAGAAGAATGAGATCATACCATTTCAGAGCCATCAGTTTGGTAAAAACGCAAAGGTCTTGGAAAACCAAGTATTGGAAATGAAAAGTGATGGGTGGGAGTGTCACCAGGTTCATCCAACTTAGAGAGTGACTGGCACTCTCTGAGACAGCTGAAGATGGGTCTTCTGACTCTGGAGCTCAAGCTCTCAGCAGCTCTCCTCTTCACTACTGGAGGATGGGGTCTGCCTGGAGTGGGCAGGAGCTCCTCTGACTTGCTCATCTCTTTTCTGCAGGTTCGGGCCCTAATAGCTGACTTTTCCATCATTTTCTCCATCCTGCTGTTCTGTGGAATTGATGCCTGTTTTGGCCTGGCAACCCCCAAGCTGCTCGTGCCCAGCGTCATCAAGGTTTGCCCAGGGCCCCTGCTCTGTGCATTCTCTCCTCCCGCCCACCAGCTGCAGATCCTTTCCCCTCTATGCTGATCAAATTTTTATGTGCTCAGCCAAGTAACCACGTGGGTTCTCTGTATGCTCCACCCTTCCCACACGGCCTGCTAGGGGCGGTCCTTTGAGATAGTGGTTTCCTCAAACCACATATATCCACGATGAACTCCTGCTGTGTAGCCACAGAATGGGGAAGGTGCCGGAATCTACTCTCCAGCCCAGCTGAAGCCCCTTGATTTCCACTTACAGGTTTACAATTCCCTCACTCATGGCAGTCTACAAGTTGGGCCATCTTCTGAAAATGATCCTTTAAAACAGTGATCCTCGGGAGTTCCCTGGTGGCCTAGTGGTTAGGATTCTGGGCGTTCACTGCTATGGTTCATTCCCTGGTCGGGGAACTGAGATCCCGCAAGCCATGCGGCGAGGCCAAAAACAAACAAACAAACAAAAACAAAACAAAACAGTGATCCTCAAAGTGTGGTCCCCAGACTAGCATCTCGCCCTCATCTGGGAACTTGTTAGAAATGCAAATTATCAGCTCTACTTGAAACCCATGGAATCAGAAAGTCTGGGGGTGGGGTTCAGGGCTTTGAATTTAACAAGCCCTCCAGGAGATTCTGGGGCCTGCTTAAGTTTGGGAACCACTGCTTCAGAATTTCCCATTAGTCTAGAGTTGGTGCCATTTGCTTGTAGCTCCGCGTGAGCCCTGCTCCCTCACAAGGAGCTCGACCCGTCTAAACTGGACTGGGAGGTACAGGTTCTAGAATTGACCCTCCCTGCCTTTGAGGGCTTGACCTTTGCAATATTATTTCAGCTTAAACATCTCATAAAACTCATGTTGGCCTTGAAATTTAAAGTACTTCTTTCTCTGAGGTAAACAAAAGGTAAACTTCAGCCCAGCTCCTGCACAGATAATCCTTTATTCTTTTTTTTTTTTTTTTTTTTTGGTACACGGGCCTCTCAGTGCTGTGGCCTCTCCCGTTGCGGAGCACAGGCTCCGGACGCGCAGGCTCAGAGGCCATGGCTCACGGGCCCAGCCACTCCGCGGCATGTGGGATCTTCCCGGACCGGGGCACGAACCCGCGTCCCCTGCATCGGCAGGCGGACTCTCAACCACTGCGCCACCAGGGAAGCCCAATCCTTTATTCTTAATATGCAAGTCTAAATTAATGTTTGGTGTTTTACAGACAATTCTATAACCTCCCCAGACAGATGACTCAGAGAAGAGGCAGAAAGCATCAGGCATTGGGCCCATCATTTTCTTTTTTCTTGCTGTTGGGCCTCATTGCCATTTCTTGTTAACATCTTTTGCAATTAGTGACCACAAGCTGTCTACCAATGCCCCCTGACTCTGCACCTCCCTGTTTCCCAGACAAGCCCATGGCGGCTGCAACAAATCATCTCCTTTGTTCTGTAGACACCACTGCCCTTCCCAAGTCTGTGCCTCCGGGGTCTCTTTAGAGTTGCAGGTGCCTAATGTCTTTAAGGGATAAGATTGCACTTGAAAAGTACCCCAGGTGTGGGAATAGCGGGAAGTCTGGGAGAGCGGGCTAGACAACAAGTGCACCGGGACAAGGGAGGGAGAAAAGGGCCTTCTCCTTTGCTCTGCTCAGCCCACGCGGCCTGATCGAGGCTGGTTCGTGGCCCCCTTTGGGAAGAACCCATGGTGGGTGTACCTGGTAAGCATCCTGCCCGCCCTGCTGGTGACCATCCTGATCTTCATGGACCAGCAGATCACGGCCGTCATAGTCAACCGGAAGGAGAACAAGCTGAGGGTAAGGCTGGTGCTAGGAGGAGGGGCACAATCTCTTTCTTTCCACAGAGTCAGAAGGAATGAAGGAGGGAGGACGTGCTTCTTTCAACATGTTGGGCCATTTGTGAAGCAAACTATGAGGGCAGAAGACTGGAGTTCCGGGGGTGGGGAGAATGTGACCTCCAGATGTGGGTAAGGCCAGAAGGGCCAGCGGGGAGGCTCCAAGGACCAGGACCAAGCCCAGGATGGGCCACTGGGCACGGCTCCTTGCTTCTCCCAAAGTGACCCTCCCACCCTGTCTCCTGACAGTGAACTTGGGAGTCTGAACAGATCCTAACAAGGGGATTTTGACCCAGAACCATAAGGTAGAGGAGCATCCATAGCCTTCCTGGCCCCGCCAACTGTCCTCCCTGCCTCTGAGTCTGAGGAGACCCAGACTACTCTCTCCCCCATCCCAGCCTGGGTCACTCTCGGCTTGGTCTAGGCCTGCCCCACTTGGGACCCCTCATTAGGGAATTATAGAGATACTGGGCTGCTGGGTAGGAGCACTTCTTCCCAAGGACCCAAACCCAGGGCCTCTCCAAGCCTGAACACCCCTCTCCTCCCTTACCTGCCTCAGTTCCCTGGTTCACCAAACCCTGGGGTTGGTGAGGCCTGATCACCTCAGGGTGGCAGTCCTCTCAGGGTGCTGTGTAGAAGCCCACGGGGAGCCCTCAAAACATGTTCCACAAAATGGCTGCCTTGGGAGAGTTCTGTCTCCCCCACCCCACCCCAACAGGTGGCTGGGAACAGGCTCCCTAGACAGCTTCCTCCCTCCCACTGCCCCTGCAGAAGGCTGCTGGCTACCATCTGGACCTGTTCTGGGTGGGCATCCTCATGGCTCTCTGCTCCTTCATGGGGCTCCCCTGGTACGTGGCTGCCACGGTCATCTCCATTGCCCACATCGACAGCCTCAAGATGGAGACGGAGACCAGCGCCCCTGGGGAGCAGCCGCAGTTCCTGGGGGTCAGGTAGGTGGTGGACCACCTGGGAAGGAGTGGTCAGATTGGGGGTAGTGGGGAGAGAAAGCATGTTTTTCATGGTTTTTCTTACCATCAAGGTATTTGGGTGAATAGGGCCCCTTCTCTAATAACCCCGGAGCCACAGGGATAGGAGTGATATCCCTGAAGGGAGGGAAGAGGGAGACGAAAAGTCAGTTTTAAGTGGTGCTTTCTTCTTAATAGATTCCAGTCAGTACACCCCAGCCCCTACACATGCTCTCACCTCTCACCTGTATAGGCTGCTCAAGAGATCCCACAGATCCCCTTCTGACCTGACTCTTTGTCTCCTTTTCAAGACTCCCTAGCCATGCCGTCCCCCAAATACCCCAAAGCAGGGTTCGGGTCCTGCTCAATCTCCATTCCTCCAGAAAGCCTTTCCAGGACCACTCCCACCCCCTGGGCTGTGGCCCATGACCTGTCACTTCCGTTCCTTCACTCGCCCCTCCTCTCATGCGAATGTTTCAGGCAGGGAAGCACATTTTCCACCGCTTCGGACCTCTGGGGTGAGCCCACATCAGACCCTGGCATTCTCATACATGGCTGTCCTAAGAGCTTCTCCTCACTACCTCGGAATTCCTGGGCTGCCCGGCCAGCCCTGAGCAAGGTTCCTATGGTCAGGGCAGGGTCCTCTCCCCAACCCCTGAGCCCCAGATGGCTGGGCCTGAGCAATCTGCCCCAGAGCCCCAAGCTTCCCCTGGACTTGTGCCTGGGTCTGAGCGCTCCAGAAAACATACCTGCCCTCCAGCCCCTGATATCTGCTCTGCCAGCAGCCAGGCCCCATTCCCTTAAATCCTCATCTGTCGTGCTTTACAAGCGTGGGATCTTATTATAATCAAAAGGCAGGGATAATGAGCACTTCATATCCCACTTCATCCTCCCAACAACCCCTGAGGTGCGTGCCATTAGTCATGTTCTACTAATGCTGAAGACATTTAGGGCCTTGCCTGATGCCACACAGCTAGTAAGTGGCAGAGCCAGGATTCAACCCAAGCTGTTCTGGCTCAAGCACCCCCTGTTAGTCACTGCACTGGATAACCTCCTGAACACCCCTACAAATGCCCTCACCTCAGTTGGATTCCCTCTCTTCCCATGTGCCAGGCAGCTGGTCCTCACGTCACTGGTTTACTCTCTGGAACGGGGCAGCAAGGCAGAGGCCAGAGCCTCGGACACAACCTTCAAGTGCCCACAGAGGGCTGCAATGGTCATGGAGCATCTCCCAATCCACCCTGACCATGTGTTCTTTTCTGCCAGGGAACAGAGAGTGACCGGCACCATTGTCTTCATCCTGACAGGGATCTCTGTCTTCCTGGCTCCCATCCTGCAGGTGAGGCTCTGCACCCTCTGCTAGGGCCCTGTCCGCCTGAGAAGGCACTGATCCGATGCCTCAGAGTGGGGAACGGCCTCCCCACAAGGCCCCTAAAAAGGCAGGATCCTATTAGGCCAGACATGTTTCATCATTATTACTGTTCTCTGTAATGTTGCATCCTTTATTATCAGCAGCAGGCCATCCTCACTGCTCTTTCCCACCCCTCCCAGGGTCCACCCTCACCTTTCTGAAGGACACTTCCCACAGACATTTCTGCCAATTTCCATCCTTGCTTAAATCAGTAGCTTCTCAAGCTGGTTGTGTTTCCACGTTGTGGTTTATGGCCTCCTTGCTCACCTATTTTCTGAAGTTTAAAACTTGCAGGGGAGAGGGAGGCTTCTGTCCTTGTTCTTGGGGCCTGTTTTCTGCTCCTCTGTTGCATGTCTTGGGTGCATAGGTGACTTTTTCCCACACTCTCCGAAGCCCCTCTTGCTCATGTCCTTCCAGATCAGCTGGAAGAGATGATAGCAATGGGGTGTGCATTTGGAGCATGGGTCCCCCAGAAAGGCTTTCCATTCCAGCCATTCACCTCTTGTATTAGTCTGCTCTGGGTGCCACAACAAAAGGCCACAAACTGGGTGGCTTAAACTAGACATTTATGTTCTAGAAGTAGATCATGGTCTTTCCTCATGTGTGCACGTCTGTGTCCTATGTAATGTGTCCTGTGTCTCTTCTTATAAGGACCAGTTGTATTGAATTAGGCTTCATCCATATGACTTAATTTTACCTTAATTACCTCTTTAAAGGACCTATCTCCAAATTCAGTCACATTCTGAGGTACTAGAGGTTAAGACTTTAACATATGAATTTGCCTGGGCGGGGGTGTGGGGGTTGGTTAAGGCGCAATGGCTCTTTGGCAGCCTCTCCACAAAAGTAGACATTCCCTGGCCATTTAAAATACTCTTATTAAATAAACAAAATGCCTGCCCCCCACTCCCCCGTATGCAATCTGTTTCCTGCCAAATGGAAACATCCGTTAAAAAAATACCCAACCTCAAACCTGTTTGGTTGTGCCCAGCACCAGTTCTCAAGCCAGGAATATTTTCCATTGTAAACAAATGAATTAACATCATGGTTCTTTAGTCTTCATTGTTTTACAAGCTTACCGCGAATGAGCTTGTAAAAAGATATTCAAAGGGAAAAACAGCTGCAAAAGATTGGGTAACTACAACTTAGCTTAATTCAGGAAAGGATGGGCTTCCCTGGTGGCGCAGTGGTTGGGAATCCGCCTGCCAATGCACGGTACACGGGTTCGATCCCTGGTCGGGGAAGTTCCCACATGCCGCGGATCAACTAATCCCCTGAGCCACACTACTGAGCCTGCGCTCCGCAATGGGAGAGGCCGTGACAGTGAGAGGCCCGCGCACCACGATGAAGAGCGGCCCCCGCTCGCTGCAACTGGAGAAAGCCCTCGCACAGAAATGAAGACCCAACACTGCTAAAAATAAATAAATAAATAAATTTATAAAAAAAAAAAAAAAAAAAAAAGAAAGAAAGGAAAGCCTTCTGAAGGCATTAAGGGAAAGGGCCACTGACAGATCATGACGCGGAGTCTTAACCACTGCGCCACCAGGGAAGTCCCCTGCTGCAGTTTTCGGCACAAATGTTGTAACTTCCAAGCTGTAGACTGTATTTCCGTATTAATTTATGCATCTTATAAAAACAAATGGCGGGGGCTTCCCTGGTGGTGCAGTGGTTAAGAATCCGCCTGCCAATGCAGGGGACACGGGTTCGAGCCCTGGTCTGGGAAGACCCCACATGCCGTGGAGCAACTAAGCCCGTGTGCCACAACTACTGAAGCCCGCACACCTAGAGCCCGTGCTCCACAGCAAGAGAAGCCGCACCAATGAGAAGCCCAAGCACTGCAATGAGGAGTAGCCCCCACTCACCGCAGCTAGAGAAAGCCCGCCTGCAGCAACGAAGACCCAAAGCAGCCAAAAATAAATAAATAAAAAAATTTTTTAAATGGGGGAATTCCCTGGCAGTCCAGTGGTTAGTTAGGACTTGGCACTTTCACTGCAGTGGCCCGGGTTCGATCCCTGGTCAGGGAACTAAGATCCTGTAAGTCTCCCAGCACAGCCAAAAAAAACCTAAATGGGCTCTATAAATAGGATAAGATGCCAGATACGGGGCAATATTCATTATTGCTCTGGCTGTAATGAAAAAGTTTTTATGGGGTTTATTATAGCTCCAAATGCTCTGATATTGTCTTTGCATTCAATCACAAAAGGATATGAAAAATTTGCCTGCTCGTGTTCTTTTACAGTGAGAGGAAAAATATATATAATCATTTTATTTAACCATTAATCTATTTGATAAGTTTTATAGCATGGAAGACATCTAGATTTTTATTGAATATAAGATTTAAGATTTCTGATTAGATTGTATCAAGGTGTATATCAAGGCTTTCAAAATTGTTAGGTGATTAAAGCATTATCACTAGCTGACACCAGTACTAAATATTAGATTGATGTTAGGTAAAGGAGAGATATTTGGTATAGCCAGTTAAAGAAAAATACAACTTAATCCAGATCTGTATTCTTAGATTTAATCCCAGAATTTATTACCAATCAAGAAAATTTTCCATAAAACTTGTTTAATTTTTGCAACTGTAAGTTTGCCTAGTTCTGTCAAATTAGGCATAGCCAAGTACTAGACTCATAGAGAACTTACATTAGAGAGCTGTCTACCCAAGACCATACTTTAGTTGAAATTTTTCATTCTTATTTATGTAGCCAACAGAAGAGAGGTCCCTCTGATGCTACAAATTTAGGGGGTGCAAGTTGGATCCTAGTTACTAGTGGTTTTATTTTTATTAATTTTTCTATATCACTTATTAACGTCACCTATTTTTGTACCAGTTCCTCCAGTCGAGTTCTGTTCCGGGGCTTCTCAAATTTTAATATGTATTCAGAACTAGAACAAAAAATTTCACAATTTGTATGGAAACACAAAAGACCCCGAATAGCCAAAGCAATCTTGAGAAAGAAAAACGGAGCTGGAGGAATCAGGCTCCCTGACTTCAGACTATACTACAAAGCTACAGTAATCAAGACAGTATGGTACTGGCACAAAAACAGAAATATAGATCAATGGAACAGGATAGAAAGCCCAGAGATAAACCCACACACATATGGTCACCTTATCTTTGACAAAGGAGGAAAGAGGATACAATGGAGAAAAGACAGCCTCTTCAATAAGTGGTGCTGGGAAAACTGGACAGCTACATGTAAAAGAATGAAATGAGAACACTCCCTAACACAATACACAAAAATAAACTCAAAATGGATTAAAGACCTAAATGTAAGGCCAGACACTATCAAACTCTTAGAGGAAAACATAGGCAGAACACTCTATGACTTAATTCACAGCAAGATCCTTTTTGATCCCCCTCCTAGAGAAATGGAAATAAAAACAAAAATAAACAAATGGGACCTAATGAAACTTCAAAGCTTTTGCACAGCAAAGGAAACCATAAACAAGACAAAAAGACAACCCTCAGAATGAGACAAAATATTTGCCAATGAAGCAACTGACAAAGGATTAATCTCCAAAATTTACAAGCAGCTCATGCAGCTCAATATCAAAGAAACAAACAACCCAATCCAAAAATGGGCAGAAGACCTAAACAGACATTTCTCCAAAGAAGATACACAGATTGCCAACAAACACATGAAAGAATGTTCAATATCATTAATCATTAGAGAAATGCAAATCAAAACTACAATGAGATATCATCTCACACCAGTCAGAAGGGCCATCATCAAAAAATCTACAAACAATAAATGCTGGAGAGGGTGTGGAGAAAAGGGAACCCTCTTGCACTGTTGGTGGGAATGTAAATTGATACAGCCACTATGGAGAACAGTATGGAGGTTCCTTAGAAACTACAAATAGCGCTACCATACGACCCAGCAATCCCGCTACTGGGCATATACCCTGAGAAAACCATAATTCAAAAAGAGTCATGTACCACAATGTTCATTGCAGCTCTATTTACAATAGCCACGACATGGAAGCAACCTAAGTGTCCATTGACAGATGAATGGATAGAGAAGATGTGGCACATGTATACAATGGAATATTACTCAGCCATAAAAAGAAACGAAATTGAATTATTTGTAGTGAGGTGGATGGACCTATAGTCTGTCATACAAAGTGAAGTAAGTCAGAAAAAGAAAAACAAATACTGTATGCTAACACATGTATATGGACTCTTAAAAAAAAATGGTCATGAAGAACCTAGGGGCAAGACGGGAATAAAGATGCAGACCTACTAGAGAATGGACCTGAGGACACGGGGAGGGGGAAGGGTAAGCTGGGACACAGTGAGAGAGTGTAAAATAGATAGCTAGTGGGAAGCAGTCACATAGCACTGGGAGATCAGCTAGGTGCTTTGTGACCAGCTAGAAGGGTGGGATAGGGAGGGTGGGAGGGAGACAAAAGAGGGAGGAGATATGGGGACATATGTATATGTATAACTGATTCACTTTGTTATAAAGCAGAAACTAACACACCATTGTAAAGCAATTATACTCCAAAAAAAAATGTTTAAAAAATTTTAATGTGTATTAAAAATCACCTGAGAATCTTGTTAAATGAAGATACTGACTCAGTAGGTCTTGGGGGGGGGGGCGCCAAATTCTGCAGTTAAAAAAAAATTTATTTATTTATTTGGCTGTGCCAGGTCTTAGTTGTGGCACTCGGGGTCTTTAGTTGAAGCACGCAGGATCTAGTTCCCTGACCAGGGATCAAACCTGGGCCCCCTGCATTGGGAGCATGGAGTCTTAACCATTGGACCACCAGGGAAGTCCCCCAAATTCTACATTTTTAACAAATTCTCCAATGGTACCAAATTATGCTGGTCCAAAGATCACACTTTGAGCAGCAAGGAACAAAATCACCCCCACCCCTCTCTCCGTGTCAATGGATGGTTAGACTGTTATTAGATAACAGTGATGTTTATTACAGGATCAGTGATAACGTGGCAGGAAGGGGGACCCCTTCCAGGGCCCAACAGTGGGCTCTTGTCTAACACGCGGAAATGAATTGTCTGAGGAGATACACATGCTGACAAAACAAGAGACTTTATTGGGAAGGGGCACCCGGGCAGAGAGCAGCAGGGTAAGGGTACCCAGGAGAACTGCTCTGTCACACAAAGTCTCAGGTTTTATGGTGATTGGGTTAGTTTCCGCGTTGTCTCTGGCCAATCATTCTGACTCAGGGAACTTCTTGGTGGCGTGCGCATCACTCAGCCAAGACGATTCCAGCGAGGATTCTGGGAGATTGGTAGGACATATGGATTGGTGTCTCCTCTCTTCTTTGAACTTTCCCGAATTCTTCCCGTTGGTGGTAGCTTATTAGTTCCTCGTTCCTTAGCACGACCTCCTGTTGTAAGATGACTCATGCGAGTGGCTACTATCTTGCCTGGCCAGGGCGGGTGGCTTTGGTCAGCGTTTCCCCTAACAATAATCTTCAGTCCTTCCAGCACCAATTTGCAAATATTTGGTTATCTTGTCAAACGAGGGCACTGAGGGATGAAGTGACCATGTATCTGATGGGCAGCATAAATGGCTTACACACTCAGTTCTGCAGATTCTCAGTTCATCCCAAGCCCCAAAGGTTTTTTGTTTTGTTTCCTTTTTTGCCTGCAACTCACCACAGCTCATTAAGACTGTGGATTACTGTATTCTGCCTCAGAGGAACTCCTGACCATGTAGAAGTGCCCCCTCTGGTCCCCATGTTGTTCTCATGATCTCAGCCTCAAATTATATGGGAAGGCTGTGATGTCCTTATGTTTGTAGGGCTGTGATCCTTGTTCATTCCTTTAGCAGGTGGTATAAAGCTGACACCAGAGGCATCTTTTTGCCACTTGACTGTGTCACTAATATTTGAAAAGGGCCTTTCCCTGGAGATCCAAGAAAGATTTGCACTGATTAATCTAGAATTCTAGATCACAGCACTATCACTTGTGATGTCATGGGCCATTGGGATTTTCTGAGAAAGCTGCTTCAGCCTGCAAATGACAAGACTGGAGACAATTTCCTAGTCTTGATAATGAGGTGACTTGATAATCAGTCACTGGTAACTATAAACTAAAACAACTCAGTTTGATGTGGTTTTCACACTCATTAGGGTGAAAGGGAAGTGTTAAGCCATCTTAAATTTGTGTTGTTACAGATTATAGCTTGGTCTTTTTTAAAAATTAATTAATTAATTTATTTATTTTTGGCTGCGTCGGGTCTTCGTTGCTGAGTGTGGGCTTTCTCTAGTTGTGGCAAGCAGGGGCTACTCTGTTGCAGTGAGCAGGCTTCGGTAGTTGTGGCTCATGGGCTCTAGAGCGCAGGCTCAGTAGTTGTGGTGCAGGGGCTCAGTTGCTCTGCAGCATGTGGGATCTTCCCAGACCAGGGCTCAAACCCGTGTCCCTTGCATTGGCAGGCAGATTCTTAACCACTGCGCCACCAGGGAAGCCCCTATAGCTTAGTTTTTTAAGATTTTATTTCTCTGTTAATTGCTCCCACCCTTTGAGGCTGATTAGTACAGATATTTTTTTCAGATTATTTTCCCATTATAGGTTATTACAAGATATCGAATATTGTTCCCTGTGTTATACTGTAAATCCTTGTTGTTTATTGTATATATAATAGTGTGTATCTGTTAATCCCATATTCCTAACTTATTCCTCCCCCTCCCTCTCTCCTTTGGTAACCATAAGTTTCTTTTCTTTGTGAGTCTGTTTCTGTTTTGTTTTGCTTTTTTAGAAGTAGACTTATTTATTTACTTATTTATTTGGTTGCACCGGGTCTTAGTCGCAGCAGGCATGCTCTTTATTTTTTTTAAATATGGATTTTAAAACATGTATTTATTTATGGCTGCGTTGGCTCTTCATTGCTGTGCGTGGACTTTCTCTAGTTGTTGTGGCGAGCAAGGGCTACTCTTCGTTGCAGTGCACGGGCTTCTCATTGTGGTGGCTTCTCTTGTTGCGGAGCCTGGGCTCTAGGCTTGTGGGCTTCAGTAGTTGTGGCTCGCGAGCTCTAGAGCACAGGCTCAGTAGTTGTGGCATATGGGCTTAGTTGCTCCGTGGCATGTGGGATCTTCCAGGCCCAGGGCTCAAACATGTCTCCTGCATTGACAGGCGGATTCTTAGCCACTTCGCCACCAGGGAAGTCCCAGGTGTGCCCTGTAGTTGTGGCTCACAGGCTCCTTAGTAGCGGCTCGCCAGCTCCTTAGTTGTGGCTTGTGAACTCTTAGTTGCAGCATGCATGCGGGATCTAGTTCCCTGACCAGGGATCAAACCCGGGCCCCCTGCATTGGGAGCGTGGAGTCTTAACCACTGTACCACCAGGGAAGTCCCTGTTTCTATTTTGTATAAAGATTCATTTGTATGATTTTTTAGATTCCACATATGTGATATCATAAAATATTTGTCTTTCTCTGTCTGACTTAGTATGATATTCTCTAGGTCCATCCATGTTGCTGCAAATGGCAATATTTCATTTTTTATGGCTGTGTAATAGAATAATATTCCATTTTGTATACACATATATATCTTATTAAAACAATAGTCTGTTCACCTTATTTCATAATTAGGCAAAAACTTCATAAGCCATGTACAAATGGAATGATGCAATGGGCCCAGATTTCCTTTCTTTAAATTCAAGTGTTGTAGTTTAAGGTTTATAGCATATGGGTCCAAATCATGCTTTGTGTTTAAAAAATGAACACAGCCTAACTTTAAACGAGAGGTTATTGATTTGTTTGGATTCGCCAACATTCTTAAATGGCTTCTAAAAGTTGGACACAGTACTTTGTGTTCTCACAAGTGTTCAGCACAGCTGCCCTGGGAGCGAGCAGAGTAGCCTTGCTCGCAGTGGTGAGCCACGGGTGCAGGTAAAGGGAAGGATGAAAGAAGCAAAGGCTCATCTTGGAGAGACGTACCTCAGAAGTCTTCTAAAGAGTCACAGTGATGATTGTAGAACGGTATGGGTGACATGATCCAACTTTTGAAAAAGCCAACAAACTACCTGTGAGCATGATGGGAAGGAGAGATACCCACCAAACCATCAGCAGTTGGTTGTCAGCCAGTAGGGGTTACTTCATACACTTCTGTTGATTCTTTTTTACCTGATCGTATATGATGCATGAGCTTTGTTCATCAGCAGGTGCTCCCCACTCATTAGTAGGTCAGCTCATCAAAGGTCCCCAGTCCCCTGCAAGCTGAGCGATGCAGTTTGTGGGGGGGCCCTTAGCTGGCACTGGAGGTGGGAAGGGGCTGGCAGGAATGAGCAGTCTGTGGAGAATTGCCATGTTCCAGAAGGTCTATCTTCAGCCAGACCACATGGCTTCTGCAAGGCCTAAAGGGGGGCAGGGGGGACCAGGCTGGGAGAGCAACTGTCCACTGGGCTAGAGAAGAGGGCACGAGTGCCTCAGAGACCATCTCCTTCCCCAGTGACACTCTGGCTCCAGATCTGCTGGCAGATACTTCATTCCTCCAAACATCCAGCTCTTTCACCCCTTGGAGAAAGCCGAGGCTGACCAGGCTGCTTCTGTGGCTCAGCAGACAGTCACCCTGAACAGGGTGGCCAATAGCCTGCCTTGGGCAGAGGCCCAGTCCAGAGCTCTGCTTCCCTCTCTCATTTCAGTACATCCCTTTGCCAGTGCTGTATGGAGTCTTCCTCTACATGGGTGTGGCCTCCCTGAATGGCATCCAGGTAAGGCTCTCCCCTTAGGTCCTCTAATCCCCATTTTACAGATGAGGAAACTGAGGCTCAGAATTCAAAACCCAGATCGAGCTGACTCCTACGAGGATTTCACTACACCCCTCTCTTCTCTAAGGCAATTTGCACAGAAGAAAACATTTTGTTTTGTTTTGTTTTGTTCTTTATTTACCATGATACACCAGATGTCTTGGATAGCTTGTGTTGCTGTTAAGTTGCATTTTCCTTGAATGTTGGCAATGTTTACTGGGGCCAGCGCCAGGGCTGTAGCCCTCACCAAGGGCTCAGCTCTCCCCCACCATAAGATCTCATTATACATCCTCCGAGACCTCCAGTCCCCTTCTTTTGCATCCTTAAGGCCTGACCAGGGGCTCCCCTCTATGAGACCCCACTGCAGCACCCATTTCACCAGACCCAAGCCCCCAGAGGGGCCACCAGGGTCCCCATGGCCTGGCTGAGCCTTCCTCTGTCCTCACCAGTTCTGGGATCGCTGCAAACTCTTCCTGATGCCGGCCAAGCACCAGCCGGACCATGCCTTCCTGCGGCACGTGCCCCTGCGCCGGATCCACCTCTTCACCCTGGTGCAGATACTGTGCTTGGCTGTGCTCTGGATCCTCAAGTCTACGATGGCCGCCATCATCTTCCCAGTCATGGTAAGATGAGCGCAGTCTTCCCCCTCGTGTTCAGCAGGTTCAGATGGGGAAGGTGTCCGGGGGAGACTCACCCTAGCCTTCTCCTCCACAGTGGCCTGATTCTCTCAGGGTCACAAAGGCAGGCACAGATCAAGATTCGGGTTGTGACTCCAGGCCAAGTAGAGCTGGGGGGCGGGGGTGTGGTGGAATGGAGAGGAGAGATGGGGATGGAAGTTGTATGTGGTGGGTAGATGCTGTAGTGACAGCCCACACGCCTGCCTCCACCCAGCTCAGGTCAGGGCGGCTCAGTGAGAATGCAAAAGCCAACCAACTTTCCCAACTCTGCGATGGAGAAGCTGGGCAAATTCAACAAGGAGCCTGAGTTCCCCACTGCCAAAATTCAAACCCAGTGCGGAAGTAGATCTACACTAAATATAATTCTTCACCCTTCAATTTGAAGGGTGAATTTGAAAAGATAAATGGGGGGATAGGATGGGGAGAGCTAGAAATAGAGATTTAGAACTTCAGAGTCCAATGTCATTAACATGTCATTGTTTGGAGAAGCTGGGGCAAGTATGTGAGCATTCTTTGACTATTCTTGAAATTGTGTGTAAGTTTGAAATTATTCCAAAATTAAAAGTGAAAAGAAGAAAAGCCAACAACGTGTTGCATCTGGCATCTAGATCGCCCATGGAGGGCAGTGGCCTCTGCCCCTGCTGGGGCATGGGGAATGGGAGGGGGGACTGTGGGCTAATGCTTGGGGGAAGCCCTAGGTGGGCCCTAAAGCCTGCAGGGCTGGATTAGGGACCAAAGTGAGGACACAGAGTAGGATTTGAAATATCCTGGCAGGATTCTGAGTCAGTGATTCTTGACCCTGGCTGCTCATAAGAGTCACTTGGGAGCTTTTTAAAAGCACATGCACCCAGGCCTCAGCCCAAATCAATGAACTCAGAATCTCTTAGAGAAACCCAGGCATTGGTATTTAGAGTAAGTCTACAGGTAAGCATAAGTGTTCAGCCAAGGTTGAAAACCACCACTCCAAGGAAAGTGAAATGGATCCTCCCCAACAGTGCCCTCATGGGTTTCAGAGGTGAGGAGGGGAAAGGATCGTCACAATTGGCATGGACTGAGTGCTATTTCATTTAGTCCACACCTTCCCTAAAGAACTACCATTTTACAGACTGGAAAACTGAGGCTCAGAGAGCATGTGTGAGTGACTCAAGCCACACAACCAGGAAGGAGCAGAGCCAAGATTCACACCTTCCCCCATATTGATATTTTTTAATTTACATGCAGTAAAATTGACTCTGCTGTTCTATGAGTTTTGAAAAAACACAGAGTAGCGATTCCGCCACCACAGTCATGATACAGAACAGTTCCATCACCTCTAAAATTCTGTGTTGTCCCTATGTAGACAGCCCTTCTTCCTACCCCTGCCCCTAGCAACCATGCTCTGTTTTCAGAGCCAGGAATTTTAAAAACCAGGTCTGACCAACTCCCGAGCTCTGCTTGCTTCCAAGACACAGGGTCAGTGAGGACCCAGTGTTAAATCCCGCTGGATGGTTTTCTCCCTGACCTCATCTAATGGCTAGTTCTTGGTGGTGAAAGGACAATATTCATAACTAGCTACTTGGACCCATTGCATCTATTAAAAGTCAGTGTTTAATCTTCTCCAAAGAGCACATGTTTTGCCTTTGTTTATCCTGAACAGAACCAAACTTTCTAGACTTTCCTTTAAAAATTCTAGATATGCCAGTATACTTTATTCAGTTTGTTAGCAGAGAGATTGGCAGCTCTCAGAAATGGGGGCATGGGGACAGTTGGTCTCAAAGTGTAATCCCTGAATCAGCGGCGTCAACATCTCCTGGCAATCTTGTTAGAGATGCAAATCTCAGGCCCCACCCCAGACCTTCTGAGTCAGAAACTCACCCAGCACCTAGAAGTGTGGGTATTAACAGACTGCCAGGTGATTTGATCTAAGCTCAAGTCTGAGAACCACTAATTTAAAGAATAACTGTAGTTCTCCACCCACGGTCCCCATCTGGCTCCCCCCCAACCCCACAGCTGTCACAGGCTCTGTGCCTCTGGGTCACTGGTAGGCATCGCCACTCAACTGAGGAGAGGCTGGATGAGAGGAACCAAGATGGGTGGGAGGTGAACAATGGTTTGGGGGAGCTTTGAGAATGTTCCGAAGATACCAGAAAAAGTCCCTGAACATAGCTGACTGAGGGAGAAAATGAATTGTGCCCAAGTTCGGGGCCTTGAGCCCATGGTTTTCTCTGAACTCTCACCACAGATCCTGGGCCTCATCATCGTTCGAAGGCTTCTGGACCTCATCTTCTCCCAGCATGATCTGGCCTGGATTGACAACATCCTTCCAGAGAAGGAGAAAAAGGAGGCAGATAAGAAGAAAAGGAAAGGGGCCCATGAGCACAGTGAAGAGGAGGTGGGGAGGATGTGAGGCCTGGGCTGATGGGAGGGATCAAGAGACCCTCCCTCCACCTCTGCCATGGCCAGGGTGGGGAGGCTTCTCAGGTAGCCAGGAGCGATTGCCTGGGCCCCGTGTCAGTCTGGTGTGCTGAGATCGCGTCTATTCATGTGAATACCCTCAGCGTAGGCCAGAGTGAAGAGCCCTCTCATCCAGGAAAAAGTCAGTTGGCCATGCCTATTTTCCCCCATTCCTGTGGGCTCTTGGGGCCATTACAACAGCACTGTAGGTCCCTGAGGGGACAGGGCAGAAGACTCGGCTCCATCATGGAGGAGGTTATGAGGACTGACCTCCAAAGAACAGAGCAGGCCCAGGGGGAGGGGTCTAATAGGGACTCATTAGTAGACTGGACTCCTGGGCAAGTGGAAGGACGGGGGACAAGCCTTGCTTGGGCCTGTCCATAGGGTCCTGGGCAGAGAGGTGGGGGAAGACGCACGTGGCCTCCTGAAAGGAGGGTGACTACATTCCCCAGATGCCTGAGACCACTCAGTCTCAGTTGTCCCATCTGCCCCTCTCTTCTCCCACGCTTCCTCCCCATCTCACCCCAAAACACTCAGGGAGTCAACAGACAAGAAGCCAGTCCAGAACTTACAGTAAATCACAAAATGTTAGTGAAGAAGACTGTCTAGTTCAAGTGTTCATTACAGATGATGAAACTGTCCCCCAAAAGAGAAGTGACTCACCCAAGATGGACGTGTAGGCTAAATGTCTAGGAGGGAACTAAGAAAACCATTCCGACTTTGAATCTGATCATTTCCAACATACTAAGCTGCCCATGTCCTTCCTAACACCATGCCTGGCTCCCATTCTCCCAATTTGACCCAAACCCACATCCCTGCCTCCACCGTGAACTGTTCTCCTAGCAATCTTGCCTTTTGCAGATCAAAGCTGCTCATAGGCAAGCCCTTGCTGACTGACTGGTGACGCTTAACCCATCTTCTGATGGTAGTGATAGGCCAAAATTCCCCTGGCCCTTAATTACTGTCCTCTTCCCAGGACAGTAAGAGGCCCATAATCCCCATTCACATGTTTTTCATTGATGATTTTTTTTGGCCATGCTGCACAGCTTGCAGGATCTCAGTTCCCTGACCAGGGAATTGAACCCGGGCCACAGCAGTGAAAGCCCAGAATCCTAACCGTAAGGCCAGCAGGGAACTCCCCCTTGTTGATGACTTAGATGATTTGCAAAGTTAGGTTCTGAGAACAAAGAAACTGAGAGTCTAAGTGCCTTTGAAAGACAAGTATTATTCTTTCACTGATTCATTCAATAAATATTTGAGTGGCTACCACATGCCAGGAACTATTTCAGGGGTGGGAAAAAGCATCTCTGGTTTATATGATATATTCGATGGAAAAACGGGATTCAATTTACATAAATTCATTTTATACACGTCTTCAGCTACTGTGTGAGGTTCACTCCCAAGTGACTGGTTACCACGGCAGTTGAAACTGTTCTGATGAGTAACATTCCTGCAAGAGTTCTGTCCTTTCTAGTGTCCTCAGTGGGCCCCAGGGTAATTGCAGCACCCACTGTCTAGTCTGGATATGAAGAAGATGGTGGTTTGCACACTGTGGACGCATGTATTTTCCATCTTGGCAAGAAAGCCGACACTGTTGTATTGGTGGTATTCATCAGCTTTTCCCACTGTTTCTCTCCAGCCCCAGTTCCCTCCTCCCTCAGTTATAAAGATTCCCATGGAAAGTGTCCAATCAGATCCCCAAAACGGTATCCACTGCGTTGCCAGTAAGTAAAACACACGGTGTCTCTCCCTTCCTACTTCCTACTAGTCCTCCACCTCTTCCTCAAGGAACTTTCATCTCTAACTCAGGTCTATTGGTCTTAGATACTAAAGGACTCCTGTGCTAGGCAGAGTTCAAGAAGAACTGGGCTACAGGAACTGGAACTCCAACCATATGGAAGCCCCACATCAAACCATGTAGACTTCAGTGATCGATCTTCATTAGTTTAGGCAAACCCCCCCTTTCCCTCCTTACCCCTAGTGCCCTCAGATGCCTGTGGCACCACCTTGCCCCCTCTTGCATGACCTGCTGAGCCTCTCATGTTTGCCAGTGGTTGCTGAAATGATTGAGAGCTCAAAGCCAAGCTGAGTTGTCCCCTTTAGGAAAACAAGTAGCATCACACTGGGATTATAAATTAGTCGAGGTCCTAGTGGTTGGGCTGTGATTCTGTATGTGCCTGATTCACAAGCACCTTCCACATGTTGAAAGGGAACCTGCCTGGGAAGGATCAGATGTGGCTTATGAAGATCTTGGGGGATTTTCTTGCTGCTGTTACCCGCTTCCAATTGGTGGATAGTCTTGTCATCAAGACAACGCAGTCTATCCTGGGAGTAGTCTGAAAGATGCCAACATGGGTCCTGACCCTGGCGCTCCTAAGGGCTTGCCGCTTTCCCCAAAGGCCCATACTGGGGATCCTGCCAGCCCCCACAAGGGCCCTTCAAGGAAGGGCTTCCCGTTACATTCTCCTCCAGAAGTACCTCCTCCTTTTGAATTTCTCATGCCCTTCCCCCTTCTCATTTGTATACCTCCATCACCTTTCTTCATTCTTCCCTGGCCCTCACCATGCCTCTCACCCACCTCTGGGTGAAGGAATAACTGAACCAGAAGCCACCCATCTCTGTGAGGCCCCTGTATTCCTCTTGTGTAGTACTGGCCACGAGGTTAGAGAATAGAAAGGAGAAGAAATGGGTGAGGGGAGCACTGTAGAAAGAGGGTATATTCTCCAGAATAGTTCACAGACTGCTCCACATCTGACACTTTGATTTTCCTGCCAGGACAAAGATCTTCCAGTTGGAGTTACTCACTCTGATTCCTCCTTCAGTGATTCAGAACTCGACCGAAGGTAACAGCCATGAGATAAGACTCTCTGAGTGTTAGATAAGAGCCTAAGCAATGGCTTTGAAAGCGGAGGGACTAGGATTTCCCGGGCTAACCGGTGTCTCAGTAAAAGGCCTTTGCTGGTCCACCACAGGACACAAAGGTACGGAGCTGATTATTGGGTGCCAAGTAACAAATCTGTCCTCTTATTGACATAATATGATTACACCACACAAAGGTACTGAACTTTAGAAAAGGAAATTATTACAAAATATTAAGCAGAATGAAAATTGAAAGTAAATATTGAAAAAGGAAAACAGAAACTAGACGTGATGTAAGTATATATTATTAAAAGCCAGGATGAATGAACTCTAAAGATCAAAACACCAAGCGCTCTGATACTCTGTGGACTAAAATAGCAGCATGGTTACTATGCAAAGGTCAGAAAGGGGATCAGGGAAAGCTAACTAAATATCGATGATCGAGGGGAGATAAAAAACAGTCAAGAAAGGATTCAAGGCCCAGGTTCCAGGAACTCCGAAGCCAACCATGTGATTCCTTGCTGTTCTTAATGAGAAGCCACCCTCAAAAAAGGTGGGACTACTTGATGACTGAAAACAAGGGGGGGATCAAAAACGGAAAAGAGGAGTTCAGAGGCAAGAAAGTCTGCCTCAGTCGTTACTAGGGAAGAGGGTGGGGGCAGTCCCACTCCTACAGTGTGCCCTAAGCTGGACAAGAATCACTGAGCTACATCTGACAGTAAAAGCACGGGCTATCCCAGGACTAGGGGTAGCTGGCTCCAGACGGAGAAGGGACTCACCTGAGACACTTTAGGAAACATGTACAGGACCTTCTGAGTTATGTGTCAAAGCTGTTATCACATTGCCAGGATGAGAAGAGATCTACCACCAGGATAATAAGCCTCCCTAAGCAGCACTACTGTGTCGCATGTCCAAATGACATCTCTGCCTGCCTTCTCAGCCCACCTCCCCAGTCAGGGCTCCTATGCCCTGAATGCCACAGATCTTTATAAATAAATGTGTTAAGAGAAAAGCACTGTCTATCTTATTTTCATTTTAAGGTAGCCTACACAAAATTAAACCTCTTAATGCTCTAATTTCAGTTAATGGGGAGAGAATTTGGTCCAGGATAGGACACTTCCAAAAACCTGTTAAAGTACACAAAGCGGGGGACAAGGTCAGAAATGCAGACAATTTCATAACTAGTGATGGCACCTCCCAACTATGCTGGTGTTTTACTGAATCTATGAAAGTACCTAGAAGTAAAGACAACTAAATAGCAGGATTCCATTTCAGTGAGGAAAAAACTCAGCAACACGACCTGGTTTAACAAAGATTAAGCATCCATGGTCTACCAGGCACGATGCTTAACCTCTGGGAGTATAGAAAGACAGGCACGTGTACCACATGCCAAGAACGGAGCACACGTAAGAGAAAGGACAGGCATCTAAAGGAGGAATCTGCCTTAGCCAGAGAATCTGGGAACAATAAATAGGAGTCTTCCAGATGTGCAGAGTCAAAGAAAAAAGAGAGAAAAGAAGGCGCTGCAGGTATGGAGAAAAGGCCTGAAATATCACACAGACACAGGGCAAAGAACCCAGGATGGATGGGGCAAACAGCAAGCAGGCAGAAGTTTGAGCAAAGAAGGCTCTTGTCTCGCCAGGCTAAGGAGCTTGAATTCTGTCCTTTGAACAGTGGGGACCCACAGTCAGGTTCATGATCCAAAAAGTTCACTTTGGCAGCAATGTGATAAATAGGTTGAAAAAGAGTGAGACCAGTAATTGTGACAGCTGAAGGCCAAGCAGATGGGATACTGCTAGTTCCTGTGATGTGTTAAGAGTTCAAAAGCAAAGACAGAACTGTTTGCTCTAGAACCCTGTTCTGGGGGATAGCATTAAAAAACACCAAATCCTAGATAAATCGTTCTTCCCTCTTCTTTTTCTCATTCAGCATCACCCTGCACTTCAAAATCTCCTGTCCAGCTTCACCTGCCTTCAGCTACTCACAGAGCCCAGTCTTCATGGTGCCACAGGTGAAGATAGAGATGGAGCCAGACTGTGACTTCACAGACATGGAAAGATATGGAAGAGAAGCTGACAGCGAGACCACCCTCTAGGAGGACGGACGGGGCGCAGAGTGAGGGCCTGGTTTAGTCTTCACTGTGAGGGTCTGGGCCAAAACCCTTCACTTTTCCAAACCTGTTTCCTTATTTACCAAACAGAGGGAGTCATTCTGCTTGATAGAAAACTGGAGAGCTGCTGATGAAAAGTACTACTTATGTGCAAAGCCCTCTACTTCCCTCTGTAGTTATGAAAATAACAAAAGCTAAATGTTACACCTTATTTTAAAATGCAGTCCAGCATAGAAATTATAACATTTCTTTTGAAATGAAAAAATGCTTTCTCTCAAAACTGTAGCTAAGATAAAGGGGCACTACTCAATTTTTATTTAAAACAAATATCAGTTAAGATTTTTTTTTTAAAGCTGAGATTTTAAATTATCTAGATGGTCTTAAAACAACTTAAAATACTCATACTTTAATAGACCAAGGTTGGAAAATTTGTTTTGCAATTTTGCATATTAAGAAATGCTAAAAAGGACCTCTTATCTCTCCATCCAATTCAGTTTTCTAAGGGTCATATGACAAGTTTGAACTATCTGCGTTATGAGTCTTGTTCCAGCACAGAAGTGTGCCTGGGGCTTTTCCAGATTGAAAGCTATTTCTAAAAGTCTGGTAATGAAAGAACCAACGTGTTTGAGTGGATATTTTAAAAACAAAATAGTTCCTGTTAAAATGAAATCTCAAATCACATGGCAAATCAACAAAATGATCCTTTAAATTAGTATCACTGGTTTTTAAAGCCCAGAATCACATTTCATTATGCATTTGGGTAGGTCTTTCCTGCAAGTTTTCAATGGCCTGATTCCCAAAGTCAAACTTGCATTCACATTAATATCGCATATTAGGCAGGGCTCATGTGAAATTTTGGAAGATTAAAACTCTGCAATACAGTCAGACTAGTACTTTAAGGGAATAATTAGAAACAAATTGGGTAGATTTAAAACCCGTTAATAGTGAAGCAAACTCTTTTCCTCATGAAACTTAAGATCAGTCTTCTTATCTTCAAGTCACATTTAACAAACACCAACCATGTTTATTTACCACCGACTGTGTGCCTGATAGCCACAATGCATCTGACATTTACCTTCTCCAAAAAAACTGTGGATTTGAATCTTGAGTAAATCACTTTGGTTACGGTTACCACATTTACTCAAGATCACAAATGCAGGTGCTTTTTCTTTATCCCTTTCTATTTTTTAAAGACAAATGACACTAGATCATTAACCACCTTGAGTACAGGGACAGTTAATTGCCTCTGTAATCCCCAGAGCCAGTACAGTGCCTGGTCCATAGAAAGCTCTCAGTGTTTATTAAATTAAATCTCAGAACGCCCTTCCAAGGATACTGCCATGAGGTAAAGCTCTAAACCTCCACCGCTTCTACTGAGAGCAGCAGAATTACTTAGCTGCTCACTAATCCAGAACGATTGCCTGAGCTTAAATATAAATTCTCTGTCTTCATCTGCACCAATTTTGGGAGAGCTAACAATCTACCCTTAACATTTCAGTTTTAAAAACTGGCTGATTTCCAATAGCATTTTGTCCAAATTGAATTGTAGAAATGTTGTGGATTCAGGAGTAAATGTGCTTGATTAATCAAACAAGCTGGAAAACTAGAATGTTAATTTTTTGTTGTTGTAAACTGATCACTGTAATTTTCACATTGCCTGTCATTTGCATTTTGTACACACACACACACACACACACACACACACACACACACACACGAACATTTTAATTTCCATAGCTTTTAATAGGTTGACATATTGGTACTTCTCCATGCAGTAACAATAACTTGTAACTACAGTTCAATAAAACTTAATCCTGTCTGCTCGTCTCGCTCCATGTTTAATAATTTGGGTGAGTCAGCAGGCATGGCTGATGTACAGGAACTACACCTCACTTGCAAAAATATCTCTAGCAACTATCACCCCTCTTCATCTCCAGAAAACTATCAAAAGCATAAAGGCGACGGGCTTCCCTGGTGGCGCAGTAGTTGAGAGTCCGCCTGCCAATGCAGGGGACACAGGTTCGATCCCTGGTCAGGGAAGATCCCACATGCTGTGGGGCAACTAAGCCCGTGCGCCACAACTACTGAGCCTGTGCTCTACAGCCCATGCTCCACAACGAGAAGCCACCGCAATGAGAAGCCCACGCACTGCAATGAAGAGTAGCCCCCGCTCACCACAACTAGAGAAAGCGTGCGCAGCGACGAAGACCCAACACAGCCCAAAACAAATAAATAAATGTATAAGAAAAAGCATAAAGGCGGCACATGAACAAGGAGGGGGAGAAGGTCAGCTCTGCATTGCTCTCCTTCCTCTCTGCCTCAAGCTGCCTGGAACAGGAGTTGCTTCTGCCTGCATGAAAGCCAAATACCCGGCCCTTGAGCAGAATACACCGGACCTATCCTCGCTGCAAATGTGCCACAGCAAATACCTTTCAATCTGTGCAATCCAACTAATGCTTTACACACACACACACAGACACATGAACAAAATTTATATATATGGCG
>NW_020175322.1:258212-320369 GCF_003031525.2 Neophocaena asiaeorientalis asiaeorientalis | reverse complement strand
TTTATGTATTGGGGGGGGGGGGGGGCTTGGCAAAGCACATCAAGAAGTCCTGTGTAAATTGGACATATGGTTTAGAAAATAATCAGAACAAGACTAACCACTTAAATGAATCTTACAGATTAAACTCCTCGCTTGGCACAGCCTTTTGGGATGTAAGATTAAAAGGACTAGGCTGGTTTCTCCACAGCTCTTTAAACCAATTTGTTTAAGGCATTGGATTGGGTATTATCGAATATAGGAATATTTAGGTTGATTACATCCAATGAGAGAAATTAGGTCACAACAAGATAGTAGCAGAAAGATACAGTATTTCAGAAACTCATTCTATACCGGTCAGAAGTGTTTTATTTAAAAAAACAAAATGAAGGAAAAAAGTCCTTTAATCAGAAAGTCTGATTAAATTCAGTATTAACTCAAGTTCTCAAAAATCAATCAAGGAAAGCCAACAGGTGCATCAGAGAAAAGCCGGCAGCTGTTGACAGTTCTTTGGTGGAAAAGTAAGTTGCACACTTATACAAGCTGCCCTAATGATCATTAAGCCCAAGTTATGTTTTCCAAATACAGGTTTCAAGATACACTAAAGAAACCATACAGACACCGCCAACAGTATAAAAATTTGACAGTGAAGTTTAAGGATGTAGGAAAGTCAAATATGACAACACACATGAATAATTTATAAAATAAGCCTTTCAATCCTAGAAAACTAAAATGGGGAAACCTCAGGGATGGTAACGAACATAAAACGAGAGCTAATAGCAAATGAAACAACCCCAAACATTTTCCCAATGACTAAGCTACAAAATGACAGCTTAGGAGACTATTAACATGTAGTTTTTCTTCCGGTTATCAATCAATACGTATATTAAATTAGGGTAATTTTTTTTCTACTCAACTACCATCATTTCTTTCTTTTTTACCTTTTCCCTAATTTTCTCTTGCAACATTTTTCCTTTGGTTTGACCAGTTGAACTCAAAAGGTTTGTAACCTAAAGTGAGCATCAACTCATTATTGGAATAGCACTTGGGAAATGCAATCGTAGAAAAGACAAATTTGTGCAGCGTTGGTGGTATAGTGGTAAGCATAGCTGTCCTCCTAAAGAAGACAAATTTTAACTGAAGTGGTGGACAAAGTTAGGCAGCCATTCTCAGTGTGACAGCGTCCCCCTGTTAATCAGTAGGTTAATGGCTTCTCTTGGCTGGATCCCATGACCCAGCACGATAGTGGCATGTTCCCTGGTGGGTAACTGCAGGGCTATGTGTGCAAACACTCACCCATTTAAGCTTACAAATAAATAGAAAGCATTGTTTTAAACCATTTAAGTAGAATAAATATTGCATTTCTATTGGCCTGGTTTTCCTCGTGAACTAGCTTGGAGTGCTGTTCATGACACAGAAGACGCAATAGTTAATTACTTGCTACTCCAAGCTCCTTAGACTTCAGTACTTCCCGCTCTTCAAGCCTCAGCACTTTTTTTGCAGCAATAATGGTATTCTTCATTAGCATTGCCACTGTCATGGGACCGACACCCCCAGGGACTGGAGTGATGTAACCGGCTTTCTTCCTGACTCCTACATAGAAATAAGACAGGCAGACTGCTTTAATTACGGCAAAGGAACTGTATGTACTTTATCATGGAAGGAGCATTCAAAGAAAAAGCAATGAAATACATAAGCATCTTCATAAGCCTCGAACTCATTTAAAAAATCACAGCTACATTACTCAAGAGTAAAGGCTTTTGAACATACTAATATAAACTAACACACATATAGGGACTTCCCAGGCAGCTCAGTGGTTAGGACTCTGCTCTTCCACTGCAGGGGGCACGGGTTCGATCCCTGGTGGGGGAACTAAGATCCCGCATTCTGTGTGGAGCGGCCAAAAATAAATAGATCAATAACACACATATAATAAGCAGAGTTGTTCAGTGAATATTTATATATCTAAATAACCTATAATTTACCAGCCATACTTTTCTTCCATATTAAATCAACTTAAAAAGAAACATCTCAGTAGGTTAACTGTATGGGAAGTGTAACTCTAATAATAATAAGTATTACTTCAATTAATACCTGCCTACAATATTTTCTTAATTTTATCCTATTTATTTAACTATACTGTTTGCCCAAAGCATCAAGCAAAGTAATTTTCTGGAAAGTAAAAAGTAAGATTTTTTTAACTCCAATCTAAAGGGAAAAATACTTAAGATGCCTAGGCTTGGGTCTGACTGCTTTAGAAGAAACAGAAAGCTAGAAATAGGATTATTGGCATAAAATTCAGATAAAATCAGAACTGAAAGGAGAAATCTACTAGCAAATTCCAAAATTTTAGCAATTTGGCTCTGTCCCGTACTTTTAACATGCCAGGTCTGTGATCTCTCCTCCCAATATGAAAATGAGAAATCTGTAACACTTTTTAGGAGACTCAATAGTTTAGGAAAATCACTTCATTAAATTTTCAGACTTGTTAAAAGTCTTGAAGTTGTTTTAATTATAAAATAGACCTAAGTGGAAAAAAACAAAACAATTCTCTGAAAACTCTATATCTGTTCTCTGTAATTTGATGATACAAACACCTAAAATAATTCTAGAATGACTATAATTGTTAAAAAGATTTTTCTTAATTAATTCTCATGGAAAGCATTTTAAATGGTATTACCAAGGTAACATAACTTTAAAAGTTAAAATAGTCTGCCCTAAATGTCCAATAACGATAGTATTTATTGACTTTTATATTTTTAAAAAATTATACCATTTACCGTCAAAATCCACATCTCATGGAAAGCATTTTAAATGGCATTACCAAGGTAACATAACTTTAAAAGTTAAAATAGTCTGCCCTAAATGTCCAATAACGATAGTATTTATTGACTTTTATATTTTTAAAAAATTTATACCGTTTACCTTCAAAATCCACATCTCCAACCAACTTGGGTTTAGCAGTTATGGGATCTTGAATTCTATTTATTCCCACATCAATGACAGCTGCTCCTTCCTTAATCATATCTGCTGTGATCAGATTTGGAATGCCTAGAGATGGAGATAGGAATGATCGGTTTAGTACTGAAAAGAAGATTCTTAGATAAGATTCTTATCTACTTTCAATTGCAAGAGACCTGGAAGAACGAATTAGCTTGTTTTACAAAAACCTATAAAAACTATTAACCAAGGAAATGTTTAAACTTCATAGAGTAAACAGGCTGTAGAAAAAACATTCATCCATCAAATCTATAATGGAATGCCAGAAATCAGTATTCCAACCACGACTCTCTCCTCATGTTTGTAAGCAGCTCACATTATCAATCCTAGGGGAATAATGAATGGAACAGCAGTGCAGCAGGCAAATTCGAAGATGAGAGTCCCATCTTCACCCTCTGAGGTGTGCTCCAGCCCCTTCCCTGGTGCTCTTACCTGCAGCGGAGACCACAATATCTGCAAGAGCCGTATGTTTCTTCAGCTGCTCCTTGGGAGTATATCGATGAGATATTGTGACAGTGGCATCACCTGTGAGTTAAAAAATATTTCCGAATCAAAGCTGGGATTGGATGAGATCTCAACTAGGCAAAACATGTCAGAAATTCAACATCTCTGAAAAAATAATTGACAGTTTCTGTGCCATACTTTCTGGGCAGCCAGTTGTCCTTTTTTAAAAAAAACCAAATACTCAGGGCTTCCGTGGTGGCGCAGTGGTTGAGAGTCCGCTTGCTGATGCAGGGGACACGGGTTCATGGCCCGGTCCGGGAAGATCCCACATGCCGCAGAGCGGCTGGGCCCATGAGCCGTGGCCGCTGAGCCTGCGCGTCCAGAGCCTGTGCTCCGCAACGGGAGAGGCCACAACAGTGAGAGGCCCGCGTACCGCAAAAAAAACCCGAACAAACAAACAAAAAACCAAATACTCAACTTTTACCTGTTAGTTCTAGCTCCACCCTTTGGAGTTATACATCTTTAGATTTATTCCTTATCCTATTTAACAGTCTTTCTAAACAAAATATCACTAGGATTACTCAAGGATTTTTCTTAAACGTGTGCTGAAAGATACCTGGAAATATTTAGTTTTGACATTATTTCTGACATAATCATGTATAGTCATATTATGATAATCACATTAACTCTGATTTGAAGCTCTGTCTCAAATAGAACTTGACACAATGATGACACATTACAGTAATAGCAATTCAATCCTTTGCATTGGTCTAAGATTTTTTTCTACCAAATGGCACAGAACAGGACACTAACTTTGAATAAGTTCTACATCTTAGCTCCAACTATCAAAGCCGTAACTGGAAATTCTAATTGTCTACAACCATGCTTATACTCAAAACTCGAATTTCTGAGGCATATCTATCTCTGAACTAGTTCCATACTAGTGAATATAAATGAACTTTCAAGTGACACTGAATACAGCTTCTCCTACATAGATTACTCCCCAGGTACCTATTAACAAAATTACATCAAAAACAAAGTTAACACTTCCAAACATCCACAGGGCAGTCTCTCAAGCCTTTCTTGTCTCTCGTAAGGGAGAAGAGGACTCATCCCTGGGAGCAAAACCCTTACCTCCGGGACGTTCGTGCGCCCCATCCGTGTGCAGCAGCACTGCAATGGGCATTCCAACGTTTTTTGACCTTCCAGCCACAAGCACATTCTTCCCCAGGGTTGGAATACCTATGAAAAATAAATATATTTGCATTTAAGATAGGGCCTAATTATCTTAGAAAGAGCACCTAAGGAAAAGGAAGGCTAATGGCCTAGGATGTGACTCTAATTGTGATAAGGAAGGAATTCACTAAGCTTATTGCCTCATCAGTCAACTGGACTGTCACTCGCTACACAGAGCGAAAGCTAAAAGGAAACATTTTATAAGCTGCAAAATGTTATGAGTTGCACAGTCACCACTATTAAAGCTTAAGTTTCCCTCAGAAGTTTCTGGATTAAACAGCAAAAACAGTTGTCGGCAACTGCTAAAGGAGTTAGGCTCTGGGGAGCAGGACTAGAGGCTGTGGGGTGGGAGTTTCCACTCTTTGCACGAATTTTTACCATTTGTAAGTACTGCCTTGATAATACTGAGACGGATATACCTACCAGTTCGCTTAATTATTTCCCACACACCCCATGGAGTAGCTGGCAACATGGAATTCTGGTCCAAACACATTCGCCCTACGTTAATTACATGAAAGCCATCAACATCTTTGTCTGGAGAAACAGCATTGCAGATCTTTCTCTCATCAATGTGCTCTGAAAAAGAAATCAGAGCGGTGGTCTTGAGTCACTGTTACGTAGTTAGCACTGCTTGACTCCAGCTTACCTGGTTTGCCACAAAAACCTTTTCCTCTTTTACAGCTCCCCATGACTTATTTCTTCATCTGCATATAAGGAACACACATCGAGCAAAGCCAAACGCCAAGATCAAAGCCAGTGTCCTGTTGTACAACTGCTTCCTTCCACGGTCCTTTGCTTTAAGATCTCAATACCAAATCAAGGAGTAATTGGTATTCTGAGTAGGTCTGTCCCATATCTAATAACATACTCTCTCTCTTGAGTTTACCTCCCCTTCATATCAAATCCACACAAGGGGCCAGTTGTATAAAGTAAACAAGCCTCTCCATTCCTCAGATATCATTTAAAATATTTATTTATTTGGCTGCACCGCGTCTTAGTTGCAGCATGCGGGATCTTCCTTGCAGCATGTGCGATCTTTAGCTGCGGCATGTGGGATCTTTGTTGCGGCATGCGGGATCTAGTTCCCTGACCAGGGATTGAACCCAGGTCCCCTGCATTGGGAGCACAGAGCCTTACTCCCTGGACCACCAGGGAAATCCCCAGAAATCATTTTAAATGGTGATGTCCAAATCTCACCCGGAAGAGGCAGCTGAACAAGGAGGCCATCTACGTTATCATCATTATTTAGTTTATTGATTAAATTCAACAGTTCTTCCTCTGAAATTGAAGCTGGTTTCACAATTGTCTCACTGTTGATTCCTATAAGAAAATTTCAAGGTAAGAAAAAAACAGGCATTTATTGAGACAATGCTACGTTGTCTGCCATGCTACCAGCGAGGCTTTTTATCATCATACCCACCCTGGTAGCTGGAAAGCTTGAATCGGCTCACAAGTAAACTTAAGTAACTTCCCAGATACAAACACTAAAGAATACTAGCTTGATACTTTCTTTTCTTTTCTTTTTTAACATCTTTATTGGAGTATAATCGCTTTACAATGGTGTGTTAGTTTCTGCTTTATAACAAAGTGAATCAGCTATACATATACATATATCCCCATATCTCTTCCCTCTTGCGTCTCCCTCCCTCCCACCCTCCCTATCCCACCCCTCTAGGTGGTCACAAAGCACCGAGCTGATCTCCCTGTGTTATGCGGCTGCTTCCCACTAGCTATCGGTTTTACGTTTGGTAGTGTATACATGTCCATGCCACTCTCTCACTTTGTCCCAGCTTACCCTTCCCCCAGCTTGATACTTTCTATATATTATACTACATAATCCTCGTCAACCTCATTTTATAGACAAGGCTCAGTGAAATTGAAACACAAGCTGGCTGGTGACAATCTTTCCAGTTCCAAAGTCCATGTTCTTTCCACTGTATCACACTACCTCCCATCCCAATGTCTTAGAAAGCCATGGCTTACTATTTTCTAGAGGTTCTAAAGTTTTTCAATGAAAAGGGCAGGAGGCTTCATTCCTCAGTGATAAAGAATAGAGCATACTAAGGGCTCACAGTCCAGTAACACTGGCCAGACACGCCAGTGGTTTCACAGCCCTTCAGAAGGGCAGGCACACAGTTCTCAGACCACTGACCCACAGAGAAGCTGGCAACGGCACAGCTGAGCCTACCCACCTCTGGTCTGCGGCCACACAGAGTCTGCAGTATAGTGAGACCTAGAACACAAACCTCCCATCACTCAGACCTGTGCCTTCTGCACTCAAACCTCCAACCACTTCTAAACTGCTGATTTAATTGGCTTTGGAACCAACTGGTGGAGAAATCAAAGGCTATTTCAAAGAAGTCAGAGTCATTTCCTTCAAATCCATGACTGTGTTCTAGGCCACATCATTGAGGTCTCCTCAACCAAATGCTCAAACACCTCATTCAGACTCATTATTGCTCAAGGAAAGCAGATGTAAACTGTGTTCAAGGTCACCTATCAAATGTTAGACTAGAACAGAATTTAGATTACATTCCAGAAGACACCAAGAATACCAACCATATTCCTGCTGTCCTAGTCTATAAGCCTCCCCAAGAGACAGCCTGATTTCTTTATGATAAATATTTGGATACAGTTCAATCACATTAGCCTCCTCTGCCTGGGTTTTCTAATCAGAAAAAGGAATCATGAAGTGCAATAGAGTTTGCCTCAGATAAGTCTCAATTTAACAGCAGTCGGGGTCTGAGAGTGACACATACCCACATCGGCAGCTGCTCTGGTTTTGTTGAGGACATAGGAGTGACTTGCAGGATTCTCACCAACCAGGACGACGCTCAGGTGCGGCCGTTTATGGCCTGACGCCACCCACTCTTCCACCTCCTGCCGCACTTCCTGCTTGATCTGCTCAGCAAGTTTCCTTCCCGAAATGACAACAGCTTCATTTCTGCAGAAGGCAACAGAATCACAAGAACAAATAGTTTGAATCTTTGTAAAGAGTAAAGATCAGGCTACAAAAGTGTTATTAAATACCCAAAACTTCAGGAGGTGGGGGAGGGGTTATTGGAGGGTGGTCAAAAGGCATGGTGGGCCCTCCTATCTGCAGGTTCTGCGTTTGAGAATTCATCAACCATGGGTCGAAAGTATTGGCAAAAAAAATTCCCAAAAGTTCCAAAAAGCAAAACTTGAATTTGCCCTGCACCTGGCAACTATTTACATTGTATTTACACTATTAACACAGCATTTACATGGTATTAGGTATAAATAACCTAGAGGTGATTTAAAGTATATGGGAGGAGAGGTTATATACAAATACTATGCCATTTTATATAAGGGACTTGACCATCTGGGAATTTTGGTATCCTGGGGGTTCCTGGAACTAAACCCCTTCAGATACTGAGGGATGACTGTACAAACTTCTAGTTCTAAGATAAATAAGTACTAGGGACGTCATGTACGTCCTACATTCCCAGTTAGTGAATTGGCTTTTAATTTATACATGCTTTTAAATCATTTCCCAATTATGCTATGCAGTTAAACCAATAAGCAATACGCTAGACAAACTTCAAATACCGACCACTCCCTACAACCACTCCTGGAAAAGACTTTCCTGATGAAGAATAGGGATTGGAAGGGGGACTAAGGCGATTCCATCTCATAGGTGGCAGTGTGCTCTACCCCGAGACCCCAGTGCCCCATCCACAGCTGACACACCAGGTATCTGACGCCAAGAATAACAATTTCTAGGCTGGCCAGTGGTCCAGCTGGTGCAAAAGTTTATTCACCGGGAGCGGTGGTAGTGAACTGGACCAGTAAACGCTCCTCTCTGAACTACATTCACACGCTAGAACCACAGGGATGAAAAACTGCTTGTTGGGGGTGAGACAATGAGAAAACTCAGATCTAGAAGAACCTTCAGTTCCCAAAAACATATTCAAATCGCTGAAAGCCTATCTCTCCCCAATAAGAATTAGTAAGAACAATATGAACAGCTCTTCCTGGGTTCCAACATGTAAGATTCCTGGTTTTCTTATTTCCACATATATGCTTAAAGTTCCCATTATTTAAAGTAGGACAAGCATCTATTCCTTAAGAAAAAACACACTGGGGACTTCCCTGGTGGTGCAGTGGTTAAGAATCTGCCTGCCAGTGCAGGGGACACGGGTTCTAGCCCTGATCCAGGAAGATCCTACATGCCGCGGAGCAACTAAGCCCGTGCACCACAACTACTGAGCCTGCGCTCTATAGAGCCCGCAAGCCACAAGTACTGAAGCCCGCGCGCCTAGAGCCCATGCTCCGCAGCAAGAGAAGCCACTGCAATAAGAAGCCCGTGCACAGCAACTAAAGAGAAAGCCCGTGTGCAGCAACGAAGACCCAAAGCAGCCAAAAATAAATTAATTAAATTAAAAAAAAAAGAAAAAACACCTCACTGCAAACAAGACTTTCCCATTAGATTTTTGTCCCCAGTGTCATAAGGAATGCTCCAACCTCAACACCAATGAAGAATACAATTGTTTGAAACATTGAAACAATCTGTTTCCCCTTATAGCACATATTTAATTCTCAGGGATAACATCAAGGTACTGGATATCTTGTATGGTCAGATATAATTAATTCTCAAGGCCACTGTTAATTAAAAACTTTAAAGCTTTAATGGTCTAAGCCTTCAATGCCTGCTTTTCAGTTGTACTGTGATTAAATATCTACTTTAAACCAAATCTCAATGTCTTAGATATAATGCAGTAATTTTATATCTAAACCTTATATTAAACATTAATTTGTACTTGCATCTTTTGAAGTATTAAGAAGACACACCCCTGAGCAGAAGTGTGCATAAGCACTTCTCTTGTGGGGGTCCCAGGCAGACTTTATCAACCCCTCAGCGGAGGAAGTGGGTGAGCACCTTTCTCAGCAGGCTTACAAATCTCTCTTAGGAAGCATCATGGCTGTACACCTTCCCTCCTGTCCTGGATTTCTCTTATTATCCTCCTTCTCTCCTGACTTCTTGGACTGTCTACTTATCCTTGAGCCTCCCAGCTGGCTTTGCCAGCATGTTGGGTGTTGCCTCTTTTACTTCTGTGGAGAGGTAGCCCTCCTCAACATCTAAAGGACCATATCCTGAGGGGAGCTGTTACCTTGTATTGTTATCACTGCCTTGTGGTCCTTCAGCCCTACCCTTCTATTTGTTTTTCTTTTGTTTAATCGATAAAGTTAATCCATTTAGTTGGCTCAGGGCCTAGGTCTCCTCCCTCCCTCTCTGAAGGATTTAGGCCCTGGGACTCTGGTTGCCTTTTCTCCCACTGGCTCTTGTTCCTTTCCTTGACTAATCCAAAGGGCCTACTCAGGCTCACCAACCAGGCAGATTTCGGGTGCTCACAGGGACCCCACTGTTGACACTAGGAGAATGTCAGGACAAATAACTACCACCTGGCCGGTATCCATCAGACATCTTATCAGGACATCCCAATTAAAAAATGGGGGCAACTACAAGCATCCCAAAGGACTCGCTGCTAGGATGTGTTACCGAGTCCAAGCTCGCCCTGCTCGCTGCACGACAGGCCAACAGATGGGAGATGAGGTATTGAGACAAGGAATACAACTTTATTCGGAAAGCCGGCAAACCAAGAAGATGGCAGACTAGAGTCTCAAAATAACCATCTTACCGTGGTTTGGATGCCAGTTTCTTTTATAGCACAGAGAAGGGAAGGAGATGAGGAAATAAAGTAAAAAGGCCATAAGTTCTGCAAATATCACCTGGAATGGCCAGTCTTGGGGAGGGGATGTGTTAATTTCTTCTTTCTTGTAGCCATCCACAAGTGGAACAGGGTCTGGATGTTTCCCTGAACAAAGGCACTTTGGTTTAACATTCAGGCAGAGGGGCAGGGTTCCCCAAGGCAGGCCATTATGTATAGACAGTATCCTTTTAGTGAAAAAAGCAGCAGAAAGCAAAGGTTAAAGTAAAAGAAACAGGACTTCCCTGGTGGCACAGTGGTTAAGAATCTGCCTGCCAATGCAGGGGACACGGGTTTGAGCCCTGGTCCGGGAAGATCCCACATGCCGCAGAGCAACTAAGCCAGTGCACCACAACTGCTGAGCCTGCGCTCTAGAGCCCTGAGCCACAACTACTGAGCCCGCGCGCCTAGAGCCCGTGCTACGCAACAAGAGAAGCCACTGCAATGAGAAGCCCACGCACTGCAACGATGAGTAGCCCCTGCTCTAGCCCCTGCTCGCCGCAACTAGATAAAGCCCGTACGCAGCAACAAAGACCCAATGCAGCCAAAAATAAAAATAAAAATAAACATCAAATAAATAAATAAAAAGATAAAGTAAATGAAACAGATCCAACATGTAGTCTGATTTGGCTCTTCCCTGCTACAGATGCATATTAACTGGGGAAAATTTAGACAGGGTGGTTTAAGAAAAAAATTAATTTTCTTTTGCAATACTGTATGGTCCCAGTACAAACTAGGGGACGAAGTGATCTGGCCAAAAAAAAAATTGGGTCATTGAATTACAATACCATCTTGCAACTGGACCTATTTTGTAAAAGAAAAGGTAAATGGGGGGGAAGTCCCATACATCTAAATGTTCTTGACTCTATTCCATAATCCAGGTCTAAAGAACTGCCTGGTATACCTGGCTCACACCCCTTTCAAAGTGCCTTCTTCACAGGAGCCAAATGTTTTAGATGATCTCTTTATGAGTCCACCTCCCCGAGAGGTCTACCGTGAACTCCTACCTCCCCCAATTGTGAGGGGGGACAGTCTTCCGGACCATTTACCCCTGATGCCGCATCCGAGGAGCTGGAGACACCAGACCCCCATAAATCAGCTCATGGATTTGGCCTTTGGAGTATTTAACAATAGAGAGGCAAAAAGGATTCAGGGACAACAGCAAAAAGCACAGCAATTGGCAGCAGCCCTAACCACTGCACCACCTCAGGGTTACCATTCCTTGCGAAGGCCCACGGTGAGGACAGGATCCAGGAATGCTGGATCAGAGTCACTATCGTGCCAAAAAGCATCTGTTTTAAGTGTGAATAAGAGGGTCACTGGAAGCAGAACTGCTCCCAGTCCTGAAGGGGACTCGGAGCTCCCAAAGCAATGATGGCCAAGAGGATCGAAGACTGATGGGGCCTGGGACCCTCCCTGGCTCCCAAAGGACACCTGGTCATTTTTCCGGAGAAGCCTCGGGTAACCTTTGACATGGAAGGTAGGAAAGTTATTTTCTTATTAGATACCTGGGCCGCCTACTCTGTGGTGATTCATTTCCCTGGACCCTTGTCCTCCACAAGCTGTATAATAACAGGGATTGATGGAAAGCCCCAAACCAGTGATTCACTCCTCCCCTCAACTGCTTGCTAGGAAATTTTACCTTTGCACATCAGTTTCTGCTCATGCCTGAGTGCTCCCTCCCCTTGTTGGCAAGGGACTTGCTCACTAAATTCCCGACAATAATCCAAGCTGGAGATCCTCACAGAGATAGCACCCACCAAGAAAAACAATTGCTCTTGGTCAGAGGACTCTACCTCAGTCCCAGCGAGAGGAGATCTCCATTCCACCCCATCTAAGCTTTTAAACTATGGGCTGTTAAACTAGTTCATAGCTCTAGAACTAAAGGTTGCTTTCTTCTGCATTCCCCTGCACCCCAGTATCTCTTTGCCTTTGACTGGACAGATCCAGACACTGAAATGCCATGAATGCCTCCACTCTGTGTGCTTATAAAATTCAAGCTGATACATGATAGAAATGGAATGGACCAAAAAAAAGAAAAAAACGTGGGCTAGAAATTGTCCAGCTACCTTTAAAAATGCGATCACGTGAGGCCGTAGGCAAGCCGCCTCAGATCAAAGGCCTGACTGAGGGCCATAATTTAAAAATTTCTTAAACCCAGGGAGGATGACCAAAAGTGTTTGTAAATAGAGTACCAAAATGGGAGGCCACTGGTCTGACTAAGCTAACCATACCTGATAGAAATTTGGCAGAAGGACTTCTCTCCTAAGCTAAATGAGGAAAGTAAAACATACCTCAACATAGGTAAATGTATAGCAGTCCTTCAATATCATTGAGGTAGCCACCCAATTCTTTAAAAAAAAGAAAAAAAAAAAACACCTGTCCTTATTTTACAAATGTAGTCTTTACAGGACCAGAGATGTAGCTCCAAAAAACAAATCCAAACCTCACAATCCTTTTACCACTCCCCAAACCTTCCCTATTTATCTGAAGAGGCTTGTAAGTATTAAACAAAGGGGAAACAAAGGAGGAACTTACCTGTGCCTTTGAGATGCAAATATCCTGTTTTTTTTCCAGGAACCCTTATCTCTGCCATCTTTTTAAAATGCAAATTTTGAAAAAGGGGGTAAATAATTTGGAACTTGTCATGGACAAATAAAAATCTTAAGTGTCAGGCTTCCCCAGTGGCGCAGGGGTTGAGCGTCTGCCTGCTGATGCAGGGGACACGGGTTCGTGCCCTGGTCAGGGAAGATCCCACATGCCGCGGAGCGGGCTCGCTGAGCCTATGCTCTGCAATGGGAGAGGCCACAACAGTGAGGGGCCCACGTACTGCAAAAAAAAAAAAATCTTAAGTATCTTTTCCATAAATATTAGTAAAAAGGGTTTAGCCATCTAGACAAGTGAGCTGGATTTGTTCCACCTGCCAGAAAGCCAATTTTAATCCAACCTCCTTTGTAGACGGATGCTGTACGTGACTCTTGGCTAAAATTTTGGAATGGGAATTATGAGGCCTCTGTGTTTGTTTGTATGTTTGTATGTATCTATGTGTGTGCTGTAGATGTATGGTATTGCCAAAAATTAATTCATAACAGAGCTCTATTTAGTTGACTTAAAGAAAATCAAGTGCTTATACAAATACTTAGAAATAGAAAGTAATCTGGCCAGAATGAACTTCAGGTTCATGTTATCTGTAAAATATTCAGTACTAAACTGATATCTGGTATTGAAGGTAGCTTAAGCTTGTTGGTTTGATTAATATAGACATGTCTTTAGAGTCATCAATGTTAAGTATAATACTTCTGTTGTGGGCTTCCCTGGTGGTGCAGTGGTTAAGAATTCGCCTGCCAATGCAGGGGACACGGGTTTGAGCCCTGCTCTGGGAAGATCCCACATGCTGCAGAGCAGCCAAGCCTGTGTGCCACAACTACCGAGTCTGCGCTCTAGAGCCCGTGAGACACAACTACGGAGCCCGCGTGTCACAACTACAAAGCCCGTGCGCCTAGAGCCCGTGCTCCACAACAAGAGAAGCCACGGCAGTGAGAAGCCTGCGCACCGCAACAAAGAGTAGTCCCCACTCACCGCAACTAGAGAAGGCCCGAGAGCAGCAACGAAGACCCAACACGGCCAAAAATAAATAAATAAAAAATACATAAATTAAAAAAAAACGTACTTAAAGAAAAAATACTTCTGTTCTACCTAGATTTACTAGACCTTATTATATGTATTGCAAATTTGTTAGCAAATTTAGTTATGGGAGTAACTCAATGAGGAAAAAACTTATAAGGACGGTAAGATATGTGTTTTCAGTAAAAGAACGTGTGAGGAATGAAAAAATACTGAAAAGTTATGCCGCTTTTGATAACAGATTGTGTGAGTTTCTTTGCCTTTAATCTGTATTCGCTTTTGAGATCTCTTGACACTTCGGTTAAGAAATAAGTATTGTCTCATAGTGACCAATGATTTTATTTGATCAAGTGTTTTAAAACTTTTTGACAAACTTCCCAAATGTCAAATTTTAATTAGAGTTCTTTTGACTTTCAACTAACTCTGGGGTGTTTTAGAGGGCCCCTGAGGCATCTCAGAGAGAAATATTTAACTAGTATTATTTAGTATGTTAAGTTACATAGACAGCATTATCACAAGAGCAATAAAACTATTTAAAAAATACTGTATGGATGAATGTTATTAATATAGACATTCTAAAAATTATGTAAAGGTTCTAAAATTTGGATATGTCCTGGTATAATGCTATAGTTCTAGCTGTTATCTTAAAATGTTCTATGTCACAACAGTAACCAAGCTTCCTTATCAATTACACTGTAATCAGATATTTAACCTTTAAAGTCTTTTGTCATTTATAGACAGTTACTATTGTACTCTGATGCTGTTCCAAAAGTGCTTCATCTTCAAGAAGATTCATAGGGAGGCTACAGAAGCAGTTCCACATCAAGATGATGGCTATGCAATGATTCCAGCTCATGTCAACTTAAAACAAGAAGCCGTCCTGCTCCTGGGGCCCCTAGATCAGGCATCCAGAGATTTTTCACTCCCTGACAGGCAGAGTTGATGCCCCTACTCAGCCCAGAAGCAGCTACAGATGACAGACCATTGCCCCTCTGCTTCCCATAAGATTATGGGAGTAATATCTGAGGGGGGAATGAGACAGGAAGGGGGCAGGGCACAACGTTTTAAAGAATGACATGGGGCTTCCCTGGTGGCACAGTGGTTGAGAGTCCGCCTGTCGATGCTAGGGGACACAGGTTCGTGTCCCGGTCCGGGAAGATCCCACATGCCGCAGAGCGGCTGGGCCCGTGAGCCATGGCCGCTGAGCCTGTGTGTCTGGAGCCTGTGCTCCACAACGGGAGAGGCCACAACAGTGAGAGGCCCGCGTACAGGAAAAAAAAAAAAAGAATGACATAGCCCAAGGACATGACATAAATTGGTTAGAACCAGCTAGGTCCAAGATGGTGGACAAGTTGTCTTCCACCAAACCTTGAGCCTCAGTATATGCTCATTGTAACACATCAGTGCACTAAATGACACACCCATATGACAGTTCCAAGGCCGACCATAAAAGGTAAAAAAATGGGCAATGGCTCAATTCCTGGAAATCCCCACCCATTCCCCAAAATAGGTGGAATACTCCTTCTACTCATCAACCTATGATTACCCACCCCTATAAAAACTGACAACCCCATACCCTGGTGCCTCTTGCCTTCTGAGATGGCCCACCCTCTGTCTAGTGAGTGTGTTTCTCCCTGAATAAACCTTCTTTCACTTAAAAAAAAAAAAAAGAAGATATCACAATTTTATACCAAACCAAATGCATTTACCCGATTTTACATGATAATTCTAGCAGAGCACAAAATATATAAGAGCATTTCATATATACTCATGATATATTAAGGAACTGAAAACATGTTAATATTTACAAATCCAATCCAGATTTAGGGTTGAGGAGGACTTCTTTAAAAGGGTTTCACTATGTATAACTGATTCACTTTGTTATAAAGCAGAAACTGAGCCACCATTGTAAAGCAATTATACTCCAATAAAGATGTTTAAAAAAAAAAGATAACTGTAATAAAATCTTAAAAATAAAATAAAGTAAAATAAAAGGGCTTTGCTGATACAAATTTCCCGGACCGGGGCATGAACCCGTGTCCTCTGCATCGGCAGGCGGACTCTCAACCACTGTGCCACCAGGGAAGCCCAACATTCTTGAATTATAGTAATACCTGCCCTGTGCCAGAAATAGATTCCCAACCCTGGAATAGAATATAGTGAAAGATTACTTTAAAAGAGCTTAGGACAGTCATTTATATTGAATGAAATAACAAATAAAGTGCCAGGAATATGGGGACTTCCCTGGCAGTCCAGTGGTTAAGACTCTGAGCTTCCAATGCAGAGGGCAGGAGTTCGATCCCTGGTTGGGGAACTAAGATCCCACGTGTCACGTGGCATGGCCAAAAATAGAAAATAAATAAATAAAGTGCCAGGCATATATATTCACTAAAAATTAATATCTAACTCTGTTGGCTAAATTTATACACACACACATCCTTAATATACAATAGATGTATTTATCTATTTATACACTCATAAGGATAGCTTTATAAAAATAATCAGTGAATAGGACTTAGATTGCACTTCATTAAAAAGCTCATTTAAAAAAAATGTTTTTTAAGTTCCTTTTGAAAGCAGTAAACTTAGAGAAAATGGTAGCAGCACATTTGGGCTAAGCATGATATAATAAAGTTAAGGACACAGGGTTCTGGGAGAATCCATTGTCCCAAGTTCCAAAGGCAACTTCTGGATGTTATGCCAATTTGCTTAAAAAAAAAAAAAAAAAAGAAAGAAAGAAATCAAAGAGTAACAAGAACCAAAACAAAGCCACAAAGCAATGAGTATCTTTTACAACATAACTGTGTTTTAGCCCTCGCCTGCATACCACAACTCTGCCAAATGTGAAACACAGTCCTGAGAGGGAGTCATTACCTAATTTCCCAACATTTTTTTTTTTTTTTGCCAATGGGCAGATAAAGTTACTGCTACCCCAAAATAAATGGAAATGGAAACTGAGATCAGTCCCAAGGGGAATCCAAAATTTATTAACCATATTAGCTAACACATTTAGGAGTGCTTTCACAGATGTTTTTAGAAAAATTTCCAATAAAATTATGCATCAACAGAGTAGAAAGAAGAGGACTATCTAAATAAAATTAAAAACTGAAATCCAAGTCAGTAGCATCTTCACTTTCCTTCTAATTCAATAGTTTACAGTACTGTAATTTTCCATGAAAAATTAATATCAGGTGCATTTTACAATTCATGATCAACTTATTTTGGAAAGAGTTCTGTTATCTACTAATTAATGGAACCAGTAATGAGTGAACAAAGACACAAAGGGGGATGGATCTAACATCTCTGAAACGGGAGATATTTTGCTTAGAGTTTTACATATATTACTCTTCAGTTACCTTGGGACTATTATAAGCATGTTATACAGAGAAAGTGACTGAGGACAGTAGAAACAAAATTAAAACACAAACTTCTGCCTCCAAAGTCCATTTTTTCCTTTACCTCACTGTCGCCTAGACTACAGTACTAACTCTCTAACCATGAAAACTCTCACACTACCCCCCCATAAAAAGGAATATATGCAGACCCATATTTTTTTTCATTTCTGTTCAATTTTATTTTATTTTAACATCTTTATTAGAGTATAATTGCTTTACAATGGTGTCAGTTTCTGCTTTATAACAAAGTGAATCAGTTATACGTATACATATGTCCCCATCTCTTCCCTCTTGCATCTCCCTCCCACCCTCCCTATCCCACCCCTCTAGGTGGTCACAAAGCACCGAGCTGATCTCCCTGTGCTATGCGGCTGCTTCCCACTAGCTATCTATTTTACGTTTGGTAGTGTATATATGTCCATGCCACTCTCTCACTTTGTCCCAGCTTACCCTTCCCTCTCCCCATATCCTCAAGTCCATTCTCTAGTAGGTCTGCATCTTTATTCCCGTCTTGCCCTTAGACCCATATTTTTTAAAGGATGTTTTAATTTTACCAGCTAGCAGTAATCAAAGCAATACATTAGAACCCTGAATACCAAATGTACTTATTGCCTTCAGAGATGTGTAAACCTACATTTCATTCAGAAAATGAAGTGAAAGGAGGGCATTTGGTTTTTTGTGTTTTATAAATTTATTTATTTTTGGCTGCATTGGGTCTTTGTTGCTGCGCGCGGGTTTTCTCTAGTTGCGACGAGCAGGGGCTACTCTTCATTGCAGAGCCTGGGCTTCTCATTGCGGTGGCTTCTCTTTTTGCAGAGCACAGGTTCTAGGCGCATGGGCTTCAGTAGCTGTGGCTCGTGGGCTCAGTAGTTGTGACTCGCAGGCTCTAGAGCGCAGGCTCAGTAGTTGTGGTGCACGGGCTTAGTTGCTCCGCGGCATGTGGGATCCTCCCGGGCCAGGGCTCGAGCCCGTGTCCCCCTCATTGGCAGGTAGCTTCTTAATCACTGCACCACCAGGGAAGCCCCAAAAGCAGGGCATTTGTTACTGGAGAGTGTGAGCAAACTGTTCCAGTTCTTTAGGTAAGGAATTGGAGTATTTTTATAAATCTCTTCAATCATGAAAGCACATGTGGCCAGAACTCAGGAAGGGAGGAAGAGGGAAGAGAACAGACAGTAATGAAAGATGGGGCTGGAAAGGCAGGTCAGGGTCAGACTAAGGAAATCCTTAAATGTCTCCTCTGAAGTCTTCTTTCAAGAACGCATTAATCCCCATTCTGTGCTCCAACAGCACCTTGGAAACGTCTCTAATAGCATTTTTACACTGATTGGAAATTACATTTTCTGCCACATGTACGTGTTCTGCCTCTTGACAAGTATGGAAGTTCCACTAAAGAAAATCGCTTTTACCATCTCTGAATTCGCACAGCCTAGCACAGTGCCTGGATAAAGGGGCTGCTGTTTCGAGGCTTAGGTCTCTGCAGTGTAAAGGCTCTAAAGATTGACGGGAAAGAGGGTGCATAGCTTTAAGGAACGAAATCACAGCTCTCCCTCCACCCACCCCCCCAGAAAAAGATTCTTCAACCTAGGTTTAGAATAGGAATTTGAGGTCCAAAAAAATCAGGAAAAATTTATTACCTCCCTAAGAAAACGCAAACAGAGCTTTCCCTCTTCTCTTCCCGGGCGTTTACCACCTCAATTTACTCGGTCTGGCACTGACCGACTCCGGGTGGGCTGCAGTCAAAGTCCTGGTGACCACAACACATTTATTCCCTTAGGAGGGAAAGGGGCAGCTTTGTAGAGCAGCGCGAGCCACACCCACGACCGGGAGAAGGAGGGAAGTGCTGGTACCCGGCGAGCAAGGCTCCGCCCTAACCCCCACCGCCGCTAGGGTCCCGGGAAGGGACGGCTCACTGAAGGCTGCTCACTCACAACTCTTCCCCGCGCTCGCCAAAACATCTCCTCTGCTTTCCCGCTCTTGGTATCGGGGCCAAGGGCGGCTGGCAGGCCCTGGCCGGTGACCTCCGTATGCTCCCAGGTAAGTCGCTGAGTCCCAGGGCCCGCCAGCACCTCCGCTCCACACCGTGGGCCCCGTTCAGCCGGCGGACTGGCCTTGAGACAGGACGACGCCCGGAGCCTGCAGGAGGCCGGCGCCTCCGAAAGGCGGACTCTCGATTTCAGCCCACACAGCCGAACGAACGCCCTGGTAGTAGGCTGCGGCCACTCTGGGATGCCACGTCGCCCCGCCACACCCTTCTCGGTGGCCACCACCTCCCGGGACGGAGATGCTCATGAAGGGAGTCCCTGGGCGGGCCCCGCGCTCGTTTCCCCTCAGATTTCCGCGCTAACCCAGCCCCCCGACCCTCTTACCGAACTGCCGAGAGGTGGAAGGGGCGATGGTGGAGGCGGCAGCTCTGCGCCGGCCGGAGCAGCCGGGTGGCCAAAGTGGATAAGAGGGACACTGCAGCCATGGCCAGCGCCGGGAGGCAAACGCGCGCGGGCCCTGCAGTTATACCGCTGCCGCGTGGCAGGCCCCGCCTCCTGCCGGCACCCATTGGTCCCTGCGGCTCTCCACTTGCAGTCTGTTGGGCCGCTGGAGCTGAAGGAACCGATCGGTTGTCTTCCTTCAAACGTAGAGAAGCCCAGTAAAGCCATGCTGGTGATTGGAGCAAAAAGCGCCAAGAGCGGGGCCCTGGATGGTTCCGAAGGCTCGATAGCTTGCCGAGACTGGCTGAGGAAGGCAAGCCCCTGCCAAACGTTGTCACGGAAGCCCGGCCAACGCGTTCATTCACTGCCCAAATATCTGAGTGCCTACAGTGTGCCAGGCGCTTTAAGAGTGGATAAAAAGATAGGCAGATGGAATAGCAACTAATAAATGTAGAAGAATGATGCAGTTAGAAAACGACTATTTGGCAAAATCATAGTAAAAATTGATTGAGAATCATCAATGGATGTCAAAACAACTGAGTGAAGTTGGATGAGGACCAAGTTATTTACATATAGTGTTGCCAGATCTTGCAATAAAAATACAAGATGCCCAATTAAATTTGGATTGGGAGGAGGGGTCATACTTTACTAAAAAGGTATTCATCTGTTACCTGAAATTCAAATTAAACTGGGCTACCTGTATTTTATCTGACTGGCCGCCCTATTTGCATAGTCTCAAAGTATCTCTCCCACAGAGTATTTTTTTAATAGCAAAGGGGGGGGACTTCCCTAGTAGCGCAGTGGTTAAAACACTCTGCTCCCAATGCAGGGGGCTGGGGTTTGATCCCTGGTCAGGGAACTAGATCCTACATGCATGCCACAACTAAGAATTCAAATACTACAACAGTGGAGCCGGCGAGCCGCAATTGAGGAGCCCACCGGGCGCAACCAAATTAAAAAAAAAAAAAAAAAAAAAAAAAAAAGATAGAAAAGGGAGAAAATGGTATATTTACAGTGGAGAAACCTGACAGTCATCACCTTAAACAAGTGATCAAAATTAACACCAGTAATAGGACAAAAACACATTATATGCCCTCAGATATGACGCATTGAGGAAGACACACCACTTCATAAATCTTAGCAAGTCTGAATATTGAATAAAGTGATTTTCCTAAACCATTGAATTCCCTAAAATTGTTACAGATTTCTTATTTACACAGTGAGAGGAGAGATCATAGACCTGGAATGTTAAAACAGTCCAGGAAAAAGGCACATTCCTGAAATTTTGCAATGTACTAGTAGATCTAATCACAAGGAAATATCAGACAAGTCAAGACTAAGAGATGTTCTACAAGAAAAGCAGCCTGTACTCTTCAAAAATGTCAAAGTCATGAAAGACAAAGGATGAGGAACTTTTCTAGATCAAAGGAGCCTGGACATGACAATTCAATGTAATATGTGATCCCAGACACACACCCCAATTATTTTCTTTCTTTTTCCTTCATTCTTCTTCTTTTTCTGTCTCTTTTTTGCTATAAAGGACATTATAGGACAACTGGCAAAATAATAATAAAGTCTGTAGATCAGTTAATAGCATTGTATCAATTTAAATTTCCTGTAGCTAATCATATTGTGGTTATGTAAGAGAATGTACTTGCTGTTAGAGATAAAGGGACATCATATCTACAACTTACTTTCAAATGGTTAAAAAAAATATATATATATATAGGTTTTGTTAGGGCTGCAATAAAATACCACAGACTGGGTGGCTTAAAAAAAATTATTATATCTATATGAGATGATGGCTGTTTGCTAAACTTATTGTGATGATCATTTCTTGATGTATGTAAGTCAAATCATTATGCTGTACACCTTAAAATTATACAGGGCTCTATGTCAATTATATATCAATAAAATTGGTAGAAAAAAACCAAAATTTTCTTGCAGTTCTGGAGGCTGGAAGTACAAGATCAAGGTGTTGGCAGGTTTGCCCTCTCTTGAGGCCTTTCTCCCTGACTTGCAGGTGGCTGCCTTCTCACTGTCCTCACACGGTCTTTCATCTGTGGGAGCACCCCTCTGGCGCCTCTCTCTGTATGTCTTAATCTCCTCTTCTCATAAGGACACCAGTCAGATTTAATGAGAACCCACCGTGACCACCTCATTTTAACTTTATTGCCTTTTTAAAGGCTCTATTTCCAAATACAGTCACATTCTAAGGTACTGAGGGTTAGGGCTTCTACATATGAATTTGGGGGGGGGTGACACAATTCAGTCCATAAAGATGTATATACAAAAAGAGAAGCTAATAAAGCATATAGTGAATATAGCATATTAACAACTGGGGAAATGGGCGAAGAGTACGTAAGCATTCCTTGAACTTTTCCTGCAACCTTTCTGTGTGTCTGAAATTATTTCAAAAAAAATTTTTAAATCAGATTTCTTCCCTCCTGGGGTTTGAGGGAAAGGTAGACATACAGTGATCAAGAGAAGAGACTAAGAAAAAGACTGTGGTGCTGAGAACCCTCCAGACAGTAGGTGTGAAAGGTTGTACAGCTCAGAGCATGCCCTCAGGTTATATGCCTGGGTGTGATAACTCACAGAATCTATCCCCAGCAAGCCCTGGTGAGGAGGGCCTTACAGTTACTTGGACTTTGCAGCAGTGGCTTTGAAGAGGGAAAAGAACCAGACATGCCCAGATTTTAGGATACACAACCCTCTCACCACTCTGCAAAATTTTGGAAATTCTCTTTTCCCAAAAAGAAAATTTGAGAGTGAAAGCATGAGAACATTATTATATATGTTTTACTATGCCTAATGAAAGAACTTCCCTCCATGCTCCCACAGTATTATATTGAAATACCACTTGTTTAACAAAAATACTTTATGCTCTAATTTTTAGCCCAAATTCTGTGGGGTGCTCAGGCCCTTCTAACTCAGGCCCTAAATAGCCTTTCTGCATACTCCTTCCTTGCTCTGGCCTCCACTGAGCACATCCTGTACTTCTACCTGCTGTTTGATTGCCCTCCTCCATCTACTGCCCAGAACCACTGCTACTCATCCCCAAGGCTGCACCCCCAGACTGCCTGACTTGCCCATCTTGCCTATGGGCCTCCACGTTAAGTGGCCTCACATGTTTCATTGACACATAAGGAAGAATTGGGACCACACACGGGCAAAAGAGCATTTTTGCTCCAACATAACGCCGATAGGCAGAATTAATTGCCCTCTCCTTGGGGCTATCATAGAATATGAGAATACTCCTATGTCAGTTCTCAGAAGGACATCTTGATATTAGTGCATCTGTCTATCTCTTCAAATACTGAAACCGTGCAACTCAGATTGGGACTTACATGCTGGGTCTTTTTTATTTTTTTGGCCCCATTGTGCAGCATGTCGGATCTTAGTTCCCCGACCAGGGATCAAACCCGTGTTCCCTGCATTGGAAGCATGGAGTCTTAACCACCGGACCCCCAAGGAAGTCCCCCATGGTCTTTTAATTGAGATCACACACCTGGTCTCAGGACCTAATGAAGCTCAGGTTCTTGATGTCTCATCGCAGAAAGAATTCAGAGAGAGACAAAGTGATAGGTAAGAAGTAGATTTATTTAGAGAGAAACACACTCCACAGAGTATGGGCCATCTCAGAAGGTGAGAGGCCCCAAAATATGGCATGGTTAGTTTTTATGGGCTGGGTAATTTCATAGGCTAATGAGTGGATTATTCCAACTATTTTGGGGAAGGGGCAGGGATTTCCATGAATTGGGTCACCACCCACTTTTGGGCCTTTTATGGTTGGCTTCAGAACTGTCATGGCACCTGTGGATGTGTCATTTAGTATGCTAATATATTACAATGAGCGTATAATGAGGCTCAAGGTCCACTGGAAGTCAAATCTTCTGCCATCTTGGACCTAGTTGATTCTAGCCAGTTTTTGTCATGTCCTATGGTTATGTCATTCATTTAAAGGTTGTGCCCTGCCCCTTTCCCTCCTGTTTCAATATGATGTGAGCTTATTAAACCAAGACAATTCATATCTCATGATTCATTTCATTCATGCAAGCACAAAGCACATTTATAATCAAACATCTATTAATAATCATTCTAATAATAGCTAAGCTTTATTGAACACTCATAACGTGTCAGGCACTGTTTTATGCCCTTTGCAAATATTATCCTATTTAATTTTCACAGTAAGCCCATGAAGTAAGTGCTATTATTATGTCCATTTACAGATGGGGAAAATGAGGCACAGGAGGTTTAAGGAACATGTCTAAGGTCAGGGTGCTAGTAAGGGGAGGGCAGAGATTGAAGCCAGACAGGCTGGCTCCAGAGTCCATGCTCTGCTATTAAGTACCATTTATTGAGCACTTATTCTGTGCCAGGCACTGGGTTCAGCACCATCTTCTTTAATCCCAACAACCCTGTGAGGTACGTATTATGTTCTGCATTTCAGATGAAAAAACTGAGACTCAGAGAGATGACCACTTGCCTGAAGTCGCTCACCAGCAAGATGAGGCCTGGCATGGAAGCCTTCCCTCTAGCCCTCCACTTCACGTGGGCCTGAATATTTAATAGATAGCTAAGGAGGAAACCGGACCACACACAGGCGAAATCACTTAAAACTATAAATGGGTGAGAGAGAACTGTTGGGCAGAGGAGGCCATGGTGGTGGGACCCACAGAATTGGCAGCTAAACTCTAACTGTGTTCCACGTCTAGAAGGAACCACAGAGCTTATGAACACCAACACATTCCACCACCCATCAAACCTCCAGTGTAACTGATTTACCTGAAGAAATCAAGGACTCATTATCATCCCAGAGCAATTTCTAAGTAAGGACTCTGCTGGGCACCCCTTATGACCTAGAGCTCATAATGGCATCAGGATAGCCACTGCAGTTGTGAAAATATTGAAATGTTTCTGTACCGATTGGTAAAACCTGTTCTCCCAAGCCCTCTGATTGTCTACCACACCCTAGTACCCCTCCCTAGGGAAATTAATATCAACACCCAGACCATGATCCTGCTTTCACACTAGGCTAGTTTGGGCCATGCCTATCCATTTCATATCCCTGACTTTCTCTCATCTTAGAACATACTGTTTTTGGGGCAATGTGCCTTCTATTTCAATACCACCAAAGTAGACAGCACTAAGACAGGACAGCCCAGTCTCCGAAACACCCAACCAGAGAGAATTGTTCCTTTTTTCTTACTATGAAAGCAATTCATGTTCTTTGTTTAAAACACACACATTGGAAAATACAAAAAAGATTAAGAAGCAGAGATAAAATGACACCCACTCCAGCACCAATCAGAGACACCCAGGATTAGGTAAATGGCACTGTGCTTGGAAGTAAGGATATTTTTTAAAAGTTGAATAAGATACAAACTTGTTCTAACTAGGTTTCTAGCTCAGTGAGGTGGAAGACAAATCATGTTAACATTGAGTAGGTAAGTTACAGAGGTATGCCCAGGGGTCTCTGGGAGCTGAGTGGAGGGACCCCTGACTCTTGGCAAAGTCCTGTCCTCACCTTTATACTGGAATCACTTTATGGCCATAGTGAAAGTGTGGACTCAGGGAAGCAGGCCAAGGAGTATGTTCAGCCTTTTTGACAGGGCCATAAGGCTGACAGAAAACAGGAGAGCTCGTGGCTCACAAGCAGTCCATCCCAGCTCATAAGAAGCTGGGAACTTTGTTCAAAAGCCTGTACAGAAGCCTCCAGTGATTTACAGGGCCACTTTGCATATCTCCTTCATAAACCATTATAGGATGAAAGGCAGCAGGTTAAGAATCCAGTGGTTGGAGAATATCAGCCTCAGAATTTTCAGGATTTAGGTTCTTTCTTCAATTCTTCTCATTCTTATATTTGAACTGGGGGTGGCTTCTGTTTCAAGGGTTCTGGATACTGGGGGAGTCCGTGTAGCATCCTGAGGAGATGCAGTTCAGTTTTCTTCTAATTTCAAGGAGAAGGAAGGGGACCTTACTTACTTGACAGGATAGGAAAGGGGGCAGGGAGTCAGACTGCGGAGAAAAGGGAACTAGTTTCATAGACCATTAGCCACGTGCCAGGAAATATGCTAGATACTTCCCCTGCATTTACTCATATAATCCTAATGTTCCTGTGAGGTCAATATATTATTATATCTATTATAGAAGAAGCAACAAAGTTAAAGTAATTTGCCCATGACCACCAGCTAGTAATGGCAGTGCCAGGATTAAACATAGGTCTGTCTTCATTCAAAACCCATGTTCTTTCACAAAATATGTCTATCACAGTTGTGTGAGGTCAGATTGAAGAGAGGGCATTTAGCAGAATGTAATGGCTGGAATGGAGCAAGTGGAACAAGGAAGGTTGACAAGGTTACAGAACATTTAATGACATGATCCTCCCCAAAGGTTGTACTTTATTAGCCTGCCTGCCTGCCTTCTTCCTTCTCTTCTTTTTCCTCCTTTTTCTTCTTTTTGGCCTGCCAAAAAGAACTCTTACTAAATTTTTATCATTTACAAAAATTTTGTATGATTTTTTTTTTTTTCCTTGCGGTATGCGGGCCTCTCACTGCCATGGCCTCTCCCGCCGCGGAGCACAGGCTCCGGACGCGCAGGCTCAGCGGCCATGGCTCACCGGCCCAGCCGCTCCGCGGTACGTGGGATCCACCCGGATCGGGGCACAAACCCGCGTCCCCTGCATCGGCAGGCGGACTCCCAACCACTGCGCCACCAGGGAAACCCTGTATGATTTTTTAAAGAAGAGAGATGATGTTTTACCAAAGCGGTTAAAAGTACATGTTTCTAACAGCAGCACCAAAAATTGTTATGGAAAATATTGTTTATCTTCCAAACTTCAGTACTTAGATGCCAATCCATCATGTTCTTCCTTATTATCTCCTTAGAATTAATTACGAATAAATCAAAACTTGTATTTTATCATGAAAAAAAATCTACACACTTTCTCCTTGTCCTCATTTTATTACATTCAAGATTAAAGGTGATGGCAATACTGAGGGAAATGATTAGCTGCAGAGAACAACATAACTAACAGGTAGCACTTACTATGTGCCAGGCACTGTTCTAAGTGCTTTACGCTTCATAACTCATTTAATCCTCACCATAACTCTATAAAGCAGTGTACTGCTATTACCCCATTTTGCAGATGAGGAAACTGAGGCACAGAGTGGTTAGTAACTTCCCGAAGATCACACAGCTAGTAAATGGCAAATTTAATTTTCAAATCCATTTCCTTTTTTTTTTAATATAAATTTATTTATTTAGTTTTGGCTGATTTGGGTCTTTGCTGCTGCACGCAGGCTTTCTCTAGTTGTGGCCAGCAGGGGCTACTCTTTGTTGCAGTGCGTGGGCTTCTCATTGCGGTGGCTTCTCTTGTTGCAGAGCACGGGATCTAGGAGTGCGGGCCTCAGTAGTTGTGGCATATGGGCTCAGTAGTTGTGGCTCGCGGGCTCTACAGCACAGGCTCAGTAGTTGTGGCACATGGGCTTAGTTGCTCTGCGGCATGAGGGATCTTCCCGGACCGGGGCTCGAACCCATGTCCCCTGCACTGGCAGGTGGATTCTTAACCACTGCGCCACCAGGGAAGTCCCTTTCTTTTTAAAGACACGAGAGAAATAGCTTTTGAACTCTAGGAGAAGAGAAAAGATGTCAACAACACAAACTTTGGTTTCTGAGACTAACAATAGCCAACATATATTAGCACTGTTCTGAGTATTTTACATGTATTATCCAATCCTCTTATCCGTCTTATTATTGTCCCTATTTTACAGATGAGAAAACTGAGGTACAAAGAGGATAAATAAGTGCACAGGTGCACGGCTAGTAAGTACACAGCTAGTAAGTGGCAGGGTGCACAGCTAGTAAGTGGCAGGGTTAAGATAGCAAAGGAAAATGGCAAAAAATATGAGAAAAGGCATTAAAAACTTTAGAGTCTTTGGGCTCTCTTTGTGACTGAAGGCAGTCTGAGCCAGATTCTTGTCACCATTTCTTACTCAAGAGTATGCTTTCAAGGGGATTATACGAAATGTGAAAATTTTGAAAACTGTAAAGCACTATAGAATTTAAAGAATCATTCAATTAAAAACAGTTGAAGCAAAAAAAGAGTACACTTTCAGAGAAGGCTACTCCTCGGTGAGTACCACAGGACATGCCTGGGTGACAAAGGTTTTCATCAGTACATCTGGTTCCTGCCTGACTCTCCTCCCCCACAATGATGGCATTTATAAAGCTTCTCTCCTAAATCACCACAGTGGAACGTGAAGATGAGAACACAGTCAGAAGATTTCCCCAAGGTCACCACTGTTATAAACTTTCCCTTCAGTCCTCTTCCTGGAACTTTCAAGATCATTCCATAGAGTTGACCCCCACTCTTATCCTTCAACACTCTTCTCTTGCTTTTATAACATCCCCTCCTAGTTTCCCTCCTACTTCTCTGGCTGCTCCTTCTCAACCTCCTTTGCCAGTTTCTTTTTTCTATGTGGTCTTTAAATATCAGGGCTCCTCGAGGTTCTGCCCTGGCATCTCTTACTCTCTACTCTCCCCCTGGCTATTTTAGCCACTGCCATGGCTGTAAATATCTATATGTTGGTACCTGCCAAGATGATCTTCATCCTGGTCTCTTCTTTGAGCTCCAGACCTGTATATACCTGCATCGTAGATATTTCAATGTTAATACATTCAAAACAGAACTCCTGATCTACCCCCAAAGCTGCTTTTCCTCCCATCTTCTCTATCTTAGTAATTGGGAACAACCAGCTAGTTGTTTGTGCCAGAAACACAGAACTTAGCCTTGACTCACAGTCAGCTCATCACTGAATTATTTCTCCAGAGTAGACCTCAGTTCTGTCTACTTCTCCCCATTGATCTAGTCTAGGGCAACTCCATCTTCTGCCCAGACAACAACAGTAGCCTCTTAACTGCTTCCACATTTTAAAGTGTAGATGGCATCACTCTTCTCCTGAAAACCTTTCAATGGCTGGCCAACCGGCTTCAACTAAGATCTAAGTTTTTGGTGGCTGGTTTCAGCTCCCTCCACTTTCCCTTTGCCTCCCTTTCTCATTACACTAGCCTCTTCCGGTGCCTTTTTTAAAAAAAATTAATTTTTATTGGAGTATAGTTGCTTTATGATGTTGTGTTAGTTTCTACCGTACAGTAAAATGAATCAGCTATACGTATAAATGTATCCCCTCTTTTTTGGATTTCCTTCCCATTGAGATCACCACAGAGCACTGAGTAGAGTTCCCTGTGCTATACAGTAGGTTCTCATTAGTTATCTAATTTATACATAGTATCAATAGTGTATATATGCCAATACTAATCTCCCAATTCTTCCCATCACCCCCGCCGCCCCCCACCCCGGTATCTATACATTTGTTCGCTACATTTGTGTCTCTATTTCTGCTTTGCAAATAAGATCATCTATACCATTTTTCTAGATTCCACATATATGTGTTAATATACGATATTTGTTTTTCTCTTTCTGACTTACTTCACTCTGTATGACAGACTCTAGGTCCATCCATGTCTCTACAAGTGACCCAATTTTGTTCCTTTTTATGGCTGAGTAATATTCCATTGTATGTATGTACCACATTTTCTTTATCCATTCCTCTGCTGATGAACATTTAGGTTGCTTCCATGTCCTGGCTATTGTAAATAGTGCTTCAATGAACATGGGGGTGCATGTGTCTTTTGGAATTATGGTTTTCTCAGGGTATATGCCCAGTAGTTGGATTGCTGGGTCATATGGTAGTTCTATTCTTTTGGTGCATTGATCATAGCAAACTCTTACCTGCTTCAAAGCCTTTGCACGTGCTGTTGACTCTGAACAGACCCTCTTCCCTCTCTCTTCATTCGGCTACCTCACCTTCTCGGGTCTTGGCTTAAATCACATCTCCTGAGACTCCCCAGTCTCTCTTAGGTCTCTCCTGTTACGCTCTCTTAATGCTCTTAATGCATATTGTGCTTTTCTTCCTAGTAGTAACTATGTAATTATTTGTTAATATCTATCTTCTCCAACTGAATGTGAGCTCCAGGAGTGCAAGGACCATGAACTGCATTCACCAGTGTATGTGACTGACAGAGGTCTGACCTTAGACTGAAGACATTTTCAAAGTGGAAACTTTCACATGGCTTCTTCACTGAGTGAGTTTTCTGTGTTCAACAAATTGGGATTTCTCTTTCATGACCTGTGACCTGAGTCATGAGATAACGAGCAGGGACAGCTTAGCAACTTTACTGTCTGTTTGTCTTTTTTCATCCACTTGTGACAGGGGCTAAAGCACAGGCTGCCAAGAGCACTGACTAGCTGGGAGGGGCAGGAACCTTGCTGTGACCAAAGTGAGAAGAGGTGGGGCTTGAGCGAGTTTGTTCAAATGATGAGACAGGACACTTATACAGAATGAAAATGCAAGGTTGCAAATTCTGCCCGAGGGAGCTGAAAAGGGGAACTGCGTGATGAATGCCGGTGGGGCAGGGGGTGGGAGAGGTTCAGAAAAGGCAGTATTGGCTGCGGTACAATTTGCTGCTTAGCTTCTGCTTTCAGCATCTGCTGTGACCAGATGGTGTGCAGTGATCTCTCTGGCCAACTGAGCCAAGGAAAGAGTAAAACCTCCCCAGTATTTGTAGACTATAGGCTGTGTCTGACGGGAGCAAATTGCCCTGTAGCAATTAGCAATTTCTCTCACTCTTTTCCTATGTTTTACTCTATCTTTCTCTCTCTCAGAAATCTTATTTTTTTTTTACATTTTATTACTTTTAAAATTGAAGTATTATTGCCTTGCAATATTACATTAGCTTCAGGTCGATATTTTTATACACAAATGATCATCATCGTAAGTCTAGTTACTAAGTGTCACCATACAAAGTTATTACAATATTATTGACTATATTCCCTATGCTCTACATTATATCTCCATGACTAAATAAGTCATCTTAACTGGAAGTCGGTACCTCTTAATCTTCCTCATCTACTTCACTCATCTCCCCCGCCACCCCCACCATGACAACCACCAGTTTGTTCTCTGTATCTATGAGTCTGTTTCTGTTTTGTTATATTTGTTCATTCAGAAATCTTATCTTTGATCTCTAAGTGATCTATATTTGATATCCTGGTCAAATATTTCCAAATCCCTAAGGCTCCCCCTCCTCCCCTCTGCTCTCAAATGTAGCTATCTGGAAAGGTTTTCTTATAAATGGCTGGCCTTTCATATCCTCGGTGATTCTCCAACTTAAGGAACAATCCCATTAAAAGGGAGGAAAATTTTCACAAACTCACTTCTCATGCTGTCTGGAAATATTTTTAATGACAATTACATTATTTAAATAATATAAATTATTATAAAAGTATAAATTTCTAAATGTCCTTATGTTTATAGCTTTTAAAAAGCTATCAAATTACAGTTATAAATTAAACACCCACAAAACCAGTAAAGTTAATAAAATCCAAATAACATCAGTACTTAATGTGACAGGGAATATTTGGATGAAATAAAATCACCTGCAACATGAATGTGGTAGTGACAGGTACAGGGTTAATTCTTTTGCACTGGGCATCCTGCACCACCATTTGCTGAGCTATTCTTGATTCTCCCCCAATTTTGCTTTTTCTTGTTTCTTCATTCCACAGCGTGTCATGTGGCTGTCAGTTGGTACTGATGCATTGTTTTCACATTGCTTGCTTCTGTTAATGTTTTATTAGATCGTGACAACTGGCACTTTGATACCAAAAAGAGCAAGCAAAAATGAATGTATGTTATGAGAAGATTATGCAGATGATCTAGAACTGTATTGTCCAACATGGCAGCCATTAGCCATATGTGGCTACTGAGCACTTGAAATGTGGCTCGTCCAAACTGAGCTGTGTGTAGATGTAAATACATTCATACTGTGTTTTGCAAGAAAAAGTAAAATATCTTATTAAAAATGTTTAAATTGATTCCATGTTAAAATCACATTATTTTGGATACATCAGGCTAAATAAAATATATTATCGATTAATTCCACTCGGTATTTTTATTTTTGCTTTAAATATCTATCTATCTATCTATCTATATCTATCTATCTATCTATATATATATTAGAAAATTTTAAATTACTTATGTGGCTCAAACTCTGTTTCTATTAGACTGCACCTTTCTAGAACAATTGTGTGTGTGTGCGTGTGTGTGTGTGTGTGTGTGTGTAAGAGAGAATGTGTACAACAAACTGAAAATACCATATAAAAACTCTCATAGGGACTTCCCTGGTGGCGCAGTGGTTAAGAATCTGCCTGCCAATGCTGGGGACATGGGTTCGAGCCCTGGTCCGGGAAGATCCCACATGCTGTGGAGCAACTAAGCCCGTGTGCCACAACTACTAAGCCCACGTGCCACAACTACTGCAGCCCCCGTGCCTAGAGCCTGTGCTCTGCAACAAAGAGAAGCCACTGCAATGAGAAGCCCACACACCGCAACAAAGAGTAGCCCCGTTCGCTGCAACTAGAGAAAGCCCGCACACAGCAACGAAGACTCAATGCAGCCCAAAAATAAACAAATTAATTAATTAATTAAAATTCTCATAGGAAACACGTGGGTAATGAAGAGGTTTCCAGTTTAAACCACTGCTCTATCATTTAATGGCTGTATTCTTTCTCAGAAGCCAAGGTTGCAGAACCGGCATAGGACTTTCCTTGTGGCTCTCACTCTAGTAGCCTCGTGATATAGTATCTCTGTTGTTTTCACACATGGCTTCCTTATTAAAATATTTTGGGGAAGGATCCAGGCACTTCCATCCCTTCCAGAAAATACATACTGCCTTACCTGGTCATTTTACTGCCATTTGATCAAAGATTGTTCCCCATTGAGGAAATATGAGGTAGGTTAAAAACAACAACAACAAAAAGTGAGAATGTACTCCCTGGGCAAGCAGATGCAACTACTTCCTAAGCTACACAAGAACTGCTGAAATTCAGGGACTGCATCTGTTTAAAAAAATTGGTCTAAAATAATACGTAGCCCGGAATTCCCTGGCAGTCCAGTGGTTAAGAATCTGTGCTTTCACTGCCAAGGGCCCAGGTTCAATCCCTGGTCGGGGAACTAAGACCCCACAAGCCATGCAGTGCCACCAAAAAATGAATAAATAAATAAAATAATACTTAGCCAAATATTCAGTTGCATTACTTAGCAAATATTTGCTACATTTCTATTTGCTGAATATCTCATACAAGGCTCCACAAGAGGCACAGTTAAAATACAAAGATAAGTAAGTCAGGGATTTGCTTTCAAGAGGCTGGTCATCCAACCAAGGTAATAAAACATGTCAAAATTTCTTCCTTTTTAAATAGCAAACGTTGATTGAGTAAATATATGTTCTAGAACTGTCTAAGGGAGTTCTATACCTTATTTAATCCTCACAACCCTAAGAGATTGCCCGCATTTTACAAATGAGAAAACTGAGGCAAAAAGTTATGAAAATACTCAACGTTATATGGTTATTAAGTAGCACTGGCAGGGTCCAAATACAAATAGTCACCTCCAAAATATGAGCTTTTTAGTCACTATTCTATCTTGCTTCTCTTTTCAAAAAGAAAGAAAGAAATTAATATTAGTATTTGCTTTTAGAGAAAAATTGGAATTATACAGAAAAATAGAAAAGAACATAAACTCTCAAAGTCCTACCACCTAACAAAACAGCTGTTAAATATGCAAATACTACTCTTTAACTTCAACTATAATTATATTACAAGAAAGATATATCAATAGATACAGGGCTACAAGAGTTCAGAGGTAGGAAAGAGGATTTCCTGCTGGATCTTGAAGGACAAGGTAAGATGTGGATGTTGAGGCATTCCAGGCAAAAAGAACTGCAAGCACAGGAGCATGGACTCAAAGAGGCCCAGGACTTATTGGAGAAACAGCAAGAAGTTGTTTGGCTGGAAAATCACCTTAAGCAATGAAGCTAGAAAACTAAAGGCCAAGTCATAAAAAGCCTAGAATTCCTCTACCTTTCATCTTATCAGTACTGGTAATACCGCACTAATTACTGTTTATTCCTGTGTCAATCTCCTCTCTTAGTCTGGGAATTCCAGTCTATATCACCCTTCATTCATTGAGCATTTATTGTGTGCTAGGCACTGTGCTGAGCACTGGCGATGACAAATAAACAAGTTATGTTTTGCCCCCAAAGGAATTCACAGTCTAGTGGGGAAGAAAACGTAAGATAGTTCTGATGGAAAGATGAACAGTGTGGGTTTCCGTCACTTGCATCCAAACAAGCCTGGCTAAAGTAAACTATTATCAACATATCTGGCCATGGTTTCCCCTTCTCTGTGCCCTACTTGTACCCTATAGAAGCCAGATCACAGGGAGGGACAAAGAGGTTCTTGAAAAATAAAATCAGTGATCAAATCAGGAGTCTAGTGGGATGGGCCAGATAGAACTAAATGGCAAGTAAGATAATGATTGAAAAATGCCTGTGGGATTTGGAAACTGACACTGGAGAGCCTGGTGAGAGAATTTTCTGTGGGAGGGCAGGCACCCTGCAGAATGTGGACTGACTGGTGTTGAGGAACAAAAGAAATGGTAATGTTGTGGAGAGAGTGGATGAAGACTGTTATTGGACCAGGACCCTTTTTCAGATGGTCTCTTGGGGGCCTGAAGTAACTTAAAGGAAGATAAAAATGTATTTGTTTCAAAGGCCAATAAGCACATGAAAAGATTCTCAACATCAGCCAACAGGGAAATGCAAATCAGAATCAAGAGATACCAGTTCACACCCACTAGGATGGCTATAATCAGAAAAATACATAATAGCAAATGCTATCAAGGATGTGGAAATATCAGAACCCTCAGATATTGGCCAGTGGGAATGTAAAATGGTGCAGCCAATTAGGAAAACAATCTGTCAATTACCCCAAAGTTTAAACATATAGTTACCATATGACCCAGCCACTCCTAGGCATATACCCAAAAGAAAAGAACACATTTATCCACACAAAAACCAGTACAGGAATGTTCGTAGCAACAGTATTCATAATAGCCAAAAGTGGAAACAACCCAAATGTCCATCAACAGATGAATGGATAAACAAAACATGGTATATTCATACAATGGAGTAGTGTTCGTCCATAAAAAAGAAGGAAGTACTGATACATGCTACAACATGGATGAATCTGAAAAACATAAGAAGCCAGACACAAAACACTACATATTGTGTGGTTCCACTTAACATGAAATATCCAGATTAGGCAAATTCATATAAAAAGAAGGTACACTAGTTGTTGCTAGGTGTTGGGAGGAGGGAGGCATGGGGACTGCTAATGGGTACCGGTTTCTTTTTGCGGTGATGGAAAAAAATGTTCTAGAATCAGATAATGGTTATTGTTGCACAACTCTGAACACACACACATACACACACACAAAAACACAGGAGCGTACTTTTTAAAAGGGTGAATTTTATGCTATGTGAGTTAGAGCTCAACTTAAAAATCAAATTAAAATTAAAAAAATTTTTTGGGTAATTCCCTTGTCGGCCAGTGGTTAAGACTCGGCCATTTCACTGCCGTGGGCCTGGATTCCATCCCTGGTTGGGGAACTAAGACTCCGCAAGTAGCACAGCACGGCGGAAAGAAAAAAAATTTTGCCCTCACAGAGGCCCCTTGCAACCTAGTGAGATGGAACACGCAAGACATTAGCAACAATTCCAACCAAGCACAGGCTCAGCCGCTCTTCCAGTCCGAAGACCGCAATTCCACCACGCCTCCGGCAGCGGAAGTCCCGGCCTAGAGGCTGCTGATTGGCTGAGGCGGAGGAGCGGGCGGTGCGAAAAGCGGCCTCTCGAGACCCTCTCAGCGGGGAGGAGCAGAACGAAGCCTTAGCTCGCGAGATTTTGCTGGTTCCGCATTTTGGGTCTGTAAGGTGGGGGAGGGGGGAGAGGCGGGTGCAGTTGCTCTCACCTGCTTGCCCCAGCTCGATCCCGGCCCGGAGCAGCGGCGGCGCGGGCTTCCGCTGTCCGCTGGCTGAGGACCTTCAGCTCCCCCTTGGTCCCGCGCGGGCTCCGAATCCTGTCCGCGGCAGGGGCCAGCGGCCCCTCCCCTCCCCTCCGAGGATAGAAGATGAGCTTCCTCTTGTGAGTGTGGCCCGGTCGAGGGCTCCAGGACTGAGGGCCGAGGCCCGGGAGGGGCGGACGGGCGCCTGAGGCGAGGGCGGGTCCCCGGGGCCGGGGTCGGGTGCCCGGCGCTTGCTTTGCCCACGCTCTGGGTCACGGAGGAGGCTTGGATGTGGGCAGAAGCAGAGGGAGATGAAGGTCGAGGCAAAGGAAGCGGAGCGAGAAGGTTGGGGAGTAGAAAGGCCCTGAGGCCGGTAGTGCCTCCAGACTTTTCCGCCCGAGGGCACCTGAGGGCAGAGGGACGATCTGGGGGGTCTCAATTTGTCTTGAGTCTCGAGCCTTTTAGTAACGATGCATGCTGACTTAGCTTTTTACTCCACCGTACGTCCAGCTTTATTATCGTCAGTATTAAATTACCCCCGCGGAAGAATGCCGCCCCAGGAAAATGTGGGAGTGCCGCTGAAGTTAAGCTGCGGGCCTTGCATCCAATTCTGATTCAGCCCACTTTGTGAATTTGTATAATTAACTAACTTCTTTTTAACTCAGTAGAATCCTATTTTAGAGATAACGTCTGGGCCCAAAGGAGCCTTCAATGGGAAAGTTTGTAAATTCTCTGATGATTCTTAATCGCATTAAGGTTTGAGAAGCATTGCTCTAGCACCTTATTTTTCTCAGGTGGCTCTCTTTACCTAGCATGTTGCTTAAATATGTATTGTATGAGCGAATAAATAATCCATTTTCAGTTATGGGCATCACCCACATACTTGACATCTAAAATAATGTTTCATAACCAGAGTTTACGCCGTTTCTTACTGTGAGAAGTTTGGATTCTTTCTAGTATTTTGCTATTATAAAATAGGACTACTGAGACTATCTTTGTCTAAATCGCTTTTCCCCTCCTTTGGATTATTTTTTTAAGCGTATGGTCTTCAGAGTATGATTACCATTTAAAAAAATCTTTATGATTTATATTTTAATTGCAAATTTCCATATTACTAGAAACCACCACTACCCTCCCCCCACCCCCCAGTCTTCTTTTCTGTTTTGTGGATGCACAATTCTTATTTGCTTTTTGGACCTAAATGTGAGGCTCTTTATTTCTTTTAAACTTTGTTTTGTTGATGGACATTTGAGTTTCCACTTTTGGTTATTATGAATAATACTGCTATAAACTTGGACGTACGTGTGTGTTCCTTTCTCTTGGGAATTGCCTGGTTATGTGGTAACTATGTTTAACCTTTTGAGGAACTGCCAGAGTTTTTCAAAGCACTGCACCATTTTGCCTTCCCATCAGCACTGTAGGAGTTTCAATTTCCCCACACCCTCCCTAGCACTTGTTAATTGCATTTTTGATTATAGCCATCCTAAGTGGATGTGAAATGTATCTCATTGTGATTTTAATTGGCATTTCCTTAATGACTAATGATGTTGAGCATCTTTTCACGTGCTTATTGGCCATTTGTGTATCTTCTTTGGAGTAATGTCTATTCAGATCCTCTGACCATTTTTTAAATGGGGTTGTCTTTTTGGTTTTAAGTTGTAAAAATTCTTTATCCTGGATACAAGTCCCTTATCACATCTATGATTTGCAATATTTTCTCCTACTTTGTGGATTCTTTTCACTGTCTTGATGGTGCCATTTGAAGCACAAAAGTCTTAATTTAGATGAAGATCTTACTGAACCTTGAGACATCATTTCTTGCTAAGTACGGAAAATATTTAGCTACCTGTCATTCACAGCTTGTTTCTATTGAAAGGGCCATTCCCTCTAATTTAGTACTTCCTTATTAAATTTAGCTCTTTATCATGTTAAACACAAACTTTCCATATTTGATTTTTATTGTTTTCATAACTCCTTTTTACTTCATAATCAGTCTTATTTAAAATTCAAATTACCCAGGTAAAGTGAAAGTCCTCAGTTTTATTCCCTTCCCCTTCCTAGAAGTAATCACCACGATCAGTTTGATGGGTGACACTTTCTATGCATTTACAAAATGGGCTTCTGCTGTACATTTCCTTCTGTAATATGTTTAAGCATGTATTGAGATCTATTGGTGTGAATACAAGTACCTCTATCTTGTTATTCTTAACTACTGTATGGTATTCCATGATATAGATGTATCATAGTTATTCATTCCTCTACCAGTAAGCTTTAGGATCATTTCCAGGTTTTTCGCTATTAAAAATAATCTTGGGAAACACATCCTTATCCATATCGAGGAGAGACACCTAGAAGTAGAAGGGATGGATTGAGAAGCATTTCAGTGTTAATAGATATTGCCGTGTTGCCCTCTTAAAATGTTAATGCACTTTGACCATTAGCGAATTAAAGTACTAATTTCGCTCTACCCTATCCCACACTTAATGTAATTGTTCTGATTTCTGACAGGTTAAGGAAAAATAAATCTAATTTTAATTGAACAGCTTTTCATATGTTCACTTGTCATTCTGTTTTTCTTTCTGAATTGTGTATTCATCTCCTTAGCCCATTTTTCTAAAGCATTCTTTGCCTTTTTCTTAACAGATTATAAAAGCCCTTTATAATTTAGTTAATATTTTTAATATATGTTGCAAGTACTTTTTTTGGCTACTTGTCTCCTTGTTCTGAATTATTGAAGTTTTAATTGTTACCGTTAGAAAGCTGTCCATTTTTTTCTGGGCTTTGTGTCATGTTAGGAAGACCTTCCTTATGAATGGTGTGAGATAGGAATAAAAACTTGTTTCCCCCCCCCACCCCCAAAACCAGTTGTCTCATTTATTTTCCGTGCTATAAACTCTAAAATGTTAGTGCCACTTCTCTGGTTTGCTTTGATGGCATCACAAATATTTTGATACAGAAAACTGGATTTTTGAGCTATACGAACCTTAAAGCTAACACCCTCACAGCACTATTAGGTGAAAATTGAGGCCAAAGGAGGTTAGGTTTCTCAGGCAGTCACAGAGTTAGTGGCAGATCAAGAACTAGAATCCAGGTTTTTTCTTCTTTTGGTTAAGGTGCCCTTTCTGTTACACCAGACTGCTTCATGAGGCATAGTAAAATTGCCTTCTGTGTGAAATTGTGCTGCTAATCCTGTTTCTATGTAGGGGAAAAAATTTAACTCTTTCTTTTATTGTGTTTATTCTCTCCTCCCCTACCCCCCATCTTGGCACTTTTCAGGGAATATTTTTTAATTTCAAAACAATTTATATGCCTAAAATTGTCATTCTGCTTCCGGTCCTAAAAATTGATGTACTTTTACTTTTAACCTAACAGTAGTAGCCGCTCTTCTAAAACATTCAAACCAAAGAAGAATATCCCTGAAGGATCTCATCAGTATGAACTCTTAAAACATGCAGAAGCAACTCTAGGAAGTGGGAATCTGAGACAAGCTGTTATGTTGCCAGAGGGAGAGGACCTCAATGAATGGATTGCGGTTAACAGTAAGTTCTTAATAACTTTCAACTTTACTGGTTTATAAGAAGATTTTGCTAAAATCTTTTTGTTAATGAACTTTCTTATGGATGTAGCTGTCTTAGTAAAACAGATTATCTGTAAAGAAACATGTAAGTGCAAATACATCCAAAGTGTGTTCTCTTCAGAGTGTACCTGATTGTAGCTTGTGTGGTTAAATAGAGAGAGAAAAGTACTCTGGGGTTATCTCTGAGGAGAATGGTCTGAATTGCTGAGTAAGGTCAAATGAAAGATTGATAAATACAAAGATTCTACCTGTGGTGGACATGACTTTGTAGGAATCTATCTTCATAGTTGTGCCCCCACTCCCAGCAGCTTTCATCTGCCTGTGTATACAGAAAAGTCAAGTGCAGTTGTTATGGTCAGTCACTTGATTATTGTGAGTTAGGAGTAGTCAGAAGAAAATTGAGAGATTGGGAGAAAACAGAGGGACCCATGAGCTGAAAGTCACTCTGAATTCAAGCAGTAAGGGCATGACATGGAAGGATATGCTGAGGCTAGAGGTTTGAATATTAGTGTCTATCATTTCTGAGATGAGATCAGTTCTGGATGATAGGGTTTAAGTCTATTAGGAATTTTAGTTGTTCCAGGAATCTTTAAAATTTTTTTTTTTTTTTTTTGCCGTACGCAGGCCTCTCACTGTTGTGGCCTCTCCCGTTGCGGAGCACAGGCTCCGGACGCACAGGCCCAGCGGCCATGGCTCACGGGCCCAGCCGCTCCGCGGCATGTGGGATCTTCCCAGACCAGGGCACGAACCCGTGTCCCCTGCATCGGCAGGTGGACTCTCAACCACTGCGCCACCAGGGAAGCCCTGTACATATGTTTCTTGAATCTCTTAATTCACAGCTTGCCCTTCATTGCAGTTATTATTCCTTGCTCTTTTTGTTGTTGTTGAAGAAACCAGTTTCTTTTCTACAGAATGAATTTTGCTGATAACATCCCCAAGGCATCCATTATCTTGTTCTTTTTTTTGCTGTAAATGTTAAATCTAGAGCAGCACTGTCCAAGAGAACTTTCTGTGATTAGGCAAATGTTGTATATCTTCACTGTGGCCATTTAGCACTTGAAATGTGGCTACTGTGACTGGAAATGAATTTCAAATTTAACTTCATTTTAACGTAAATTGCCCTGTGTGACTAGTGGCTACCATGTTAGAACAGATGTGGAGCTTTGATCAGATTCAGGTTTGATTTTGTTTAACACTACTTCGTAGGTGGTGGTATATACTTCCAACAGTGTAGATATTTCCATAGTGTCTAGTTGTCTTTTTATGTGGTATTCAACTGTTGATAATCATTGCCTTGGTCAGTGTGGTCCAATAGAAATAAATATATTGTGAGCTACAAATGGAATTTAAAATTTTCTAGTAGCCACATTAAGAAAACTTTTATTTTTCTCAGCTCATTAAAAAGCCATTATTCATATTACTAAGAGAAAAAAAGATCAGGTGTAGAACTATGTAATGTGTTATCTTTGTGTTAGATGGGATAAAGAAACATAGGGGGCACGACACAGAAAAACTTAGTATAGTAGTTACCTGTGTGTAGGGGGGAAGTTGGAGTGGTTGGAACTTAGATTTTTCACTGTATATTTTTATCTATCTTTTGGCATGTGAACCATGTGACATATTATCTATTCAGAAAAGACCCCTTTTTTGTAACCTTATTCAAATTATTATCTTTCATTCTTTCTTTTGATTTCTCTTAAATTGAAGTACAGTTGATTTATAGTGTTGTGTTAATTACTGCTATACAGCAAAGTGATTCAGTTATACATATACATACATCTTTTTTTATGTTCTTTTTCATTATGGTTTACCATAGGATATTGAATATAGTTCTCTGTGCTATACAGTAGGACCTTGTTGTTTATCCATTCTATATATAAAAGCTTACATCTGCTAACCGCAGCCTCCCACTCCATCCCTCCCCCAGCCCCTTCCACCTTGGCAACCACCAGTCTGTTCTCTATGTCCATGATTCTGTTTCTGATTCATAAATAGGTTCATTTGTGCCATATTTTATTTTATTTTTAAATTTTTATTATTTTTTAAATTTATTGATTTTAATTATTTATTTTTGGCTGCATTGGGTATTCGGTTGCTGTGTGTGGGCTTTCTCTAGTTGCAGTGAGCGGGGGCTGCTCTACATGCGGTGTGAGGGCTTCTCATCCTGGTGGCTTCTCTTGTTGCAAAGCACAGGCTCTAGGCGTGGGAGCTTCATTAGTTGTGACACGTGGGCTCAGTAGTTGTGGCTCGCGGGCTCTAGAGCGCAGGCTCAGTAGCTGTGGCTCACGGGCTTAGTTGCTCCGCGGCACATGGAATCTTCCTGGACCAGGGATTGAACCCATGTCTGCTGCACTGGGCAGGTGGATTCTTAACCATTGTACCACCAGGGAAGCCCCTGTGTCATATTTTAGATTCCACATATAAGTGATGTCATATGGTATTCGTCTTTCTCTTTCTGACTTACTTCACTTAGTATTATAATCTCTAGGTCCATCCACATTGCTGCAAATGGCATTATTTTGTTCTCTTTTTTTTTGGCTGCACTGTGAGGCATGTGGGATCTCAGTTCCCTGACCAGGGATTGAACCCATGCCCCCTGCATTGAGAGTGTGGAGTCTCAACCACTGGACCGCCAGGGAAGTCCCATATTTTGTTCTTTTTTTATGGCTGAGTAATATTCCATTGTATATATGTACCACATCTTTATCCATTCATCTGTTGATGGACGTTTAAGTTGTTTCGATGTCTTGGCTATTGTGACTAGTGCTGCTATGAACATAGGGGTGCATGTATGTTTTTGAATTATAGTTTTGTCCAGATATATGCCCAGGAGTGGGATTGCTGGATCATGTGGTAACTCTATTTTTAGTTTTCTGAGGAACCTCCATACTGTTTTCCACATTGCCTGCACCAATTTATTGATACATTCCCACCAACGGTGTAGGAGGGTTTCCTTTTCTCCACATCCTCTCCAGCATTTGTTATTTGTCGACTTTTTAATGATGGCCATTCTGACTGGTGTGAGGTGGTACCTCATTGTAGTTTTGATATGCATTTCTCTAATAATTAGCAATGTTGAGCATCTTTTCATGTGTCTGTTGGCCATCTGTATATCATCTTTTATTCTGAAGGCATCTGTTGACCTTCAGCTTTCAATTTTTCTTTGAGACTTAATGCTCTAATCAACTGTTCTCAAACCTTTTGGTTCCAGGATCCCTTTATTCTCTTAAAAATTATTGAGAACCTTAAAGGGCTTTTAATTATGTGGGTTATATTTAGTGATACTGTGTTAGAAATTAAAACTGAGCAAGTTTAAATACTTATTTTAAAATACATGCTAACATAAATATATTTTTATGAAAAATGACTATTTTCCAAAATAAATTTTAGTGAGAAGTGTGGCATTGTTTTACAGGTTTGCAAATCTTATTTAATGTCTGACTTAATAGGAGGTTGGCTGGATTCTCATATCTGCTTCTGCATTCAGTCTGTTGTGATGTCGTACATTATGGAGCCTCTGGACAACTCCACCGTGCCTCCTGAGAGAGAGTGAAAATTCAGAGCAATTAAAATGTTTCTGACCTCACAGATTCCCCTCTGAAACAGGGGATCTCTGGACCGTATTTTGAGAACAGATCAATAAACCAGCACACCATCTGGGCACACTCTTTGTTTTGAATGAATTGAATGCCTAAGTATTACTTTCTTAGAAACATGACTAATTTAAGAGGAAGGTTTATAAGTGAGGGAGTTTTGTATAAAATTCCTTTTGACATGGTGGAATATTGATTTGTTTTCTAAGAAACTTGGAAAAGCCCTAGTTGATTTTTTAGGTAGTCTTTTAGATGGGGAACTAAGACATTTTTAAAAAAGCTTGCCAAGGCTTATGTAGTTCTCTTTGCACAGAGTAATATGTTTCACTCAGTTAAGTTCATTTCTTACCCCCTTCCCCTTCTGTTTTCTTCCAGATCTAGCTGAAGCTCCTTTAGGAAGTACTCCTTGACTATCTCAGCTCCTCGAGATGTTGCCTTTTCTCTGAACTCTTCTAGCACTTATTGTTGGCCTTTGTATGCTATTTTCTTATATGTTGTATTACTCCTCTCTTTTAATTTTGTCCCTTTTGTTAGCTGGAGACTCTAGGGGAAGGGGCATTATCTCCTGTCTTTTTTATGTCCTCAATATGCACTAGGTCTCAATTTTTTATGATGAACTAGATTTTTTAAATGCCCGACACAGCTGATACACCTCCCTCCCAGTATATTCCGCAACGATTTTTTTCTCTTTCCCAACACAAATGATATTGTCTGGTCCAGATTGGTAAGAAGCTATGGATTTTTTTCATTTGCTTGTATATGATCAAATTGTATATTCTAATGTAATAATCACCATTACGTTAGAATTATCCCTAATATTTTCCTGCTTACAGGCTGTTTAAAAGCTTAGTATATTAAAAGTTAATGTCTATTAAAAGTTAACTTTACTTAGGTGTAACCACTTAGAGAATTTATGTGCCCCTGGATTGTTGAATCTCCTGAGGATTCTTGGCTGAATCCTCCGACTGAGAGGTCTGATGTTTTGTTGTGTTTACACAGACATTTTAACGCAGTTTTGCTATTATCTTTCCAGCTGTGGATTTCTTCAACCAGATCAACATGTTATATGGAACTATCACAGAATTCTGCACTGAAGCAAGCTGTCCAGTCATGTCTGCAGGTCCAAGGTACATATACTGGCTATTATATAGGTATTTGAATTATTACCAAATAAAGCTAATCACCAATTGATATAAATTAAATAATAAAGACTTGTTTTTCAAAAAAAAATAAAAATAAAGACTTGTTTTTCTTACCCATTTGCTTGTGAAAACAAAAAGTTTACCTATAAGCTTTTAGTTATTAAATAGTTTGGTATGTGGTACCCAGTATTTTGATTTTTTATAATTGCATTATATTAAGTATGAATATTCAGTAGTAGGATTGACAGTAAAGAAATTTGAGGTAGGATTATCTTGCTTTTACAAAAGTTAGTTTTTTCAATTTTATTAATATTTATGGTTCTGTTTCTGGATTTTAAATTAATTTCTTGGAAGAGTTTTTAGTTGACCCTTTAATATTTGATTTTTTTGTTGTTGTGCTTTTTACTGTTAGTTACCTCCAAACTGTGCTGCTTTAGTTATCTGGCTTAAAAATGCTAGATTAAAATTTTTTTGACTATCATAAATTTCTAGAAATGTTGAAAAAGAGATGGAACTCTTTATCACCCATAAAGTTAAGATGTGATGGAATTAACATTTTAGTGTGTCCTTCCGGCCTTTTTTCCTATAACAAATGATTGATTTTATGTGATGACAGATGGTAGCAAGATATTTACCTCTTGGGAAAAAAATAGTCCTTTCTGAATTTGCTATAGATGTAAAGGAAAAAAAGGTCCCCAATGAGTTTGAGTCCTATTTTTATTATGTTATTTTAGGAGAGATGTTTTTTATTTTGTGAAGTGTTAAGTTTTATTCCTCAAACTATCTTTGGCTTAAATGCTTCACACAGTGAAGTTTTGATTAAGTCTTATTAATCATTCTAGCTCAGCAAAGGTGAGGTAGAAAAAGATGCATGCGTTAGATTGTTTCTTTAAAACCCTCTCCAAGAAACAGGGTTTTATAATCTTGGCTCTGTTGATGATTACTTAATGGCCAACAAGCTCAGAATGTGGTGGATCCATCAGCACCTTACCCAGTCCTCAGCACCCTCTGTCTAACAGACAGGAATGCAGTTCCTTTGTCTTTCTCAGGGCTGTGTTGTAAAACAGATTCTGGCACAGCCAGCTGCCACACTGGCTTCCTTTTCTTTTCCATTTATTACCATCACATTTCAGAATACAGTGTGACTATGGTCGGCCCTCCGTATCCATGGTTCCTCTGCATCTACAGATTCAACCAACCGTGGATCTTGTAGTATTTACTATTGAAAAATATCTGTTTGTAAGTGGACCTTGTGTGGTTCAAACCCACATTGTTCAAGGGTCAACTGTACTTTTACAGGGAACTCTCAAGTAATCTTCAGTAGAACTTTAGGTAATTTACTAAAAATATATACTATACTATACTATAGTACTATATATATAACTTCTGTTGACAAACTGTGAACCTACTTTGATTACAAGTTGCAACATGTTTTTGAACACTTTATCACTAAAACTTTTTTCTCTCCAGATATGAATATCATTGGGCAGATGGTACTAATATTAAAAAGCCAATCAAATGTTCTGCACCAAAATACATTGACTATTTGATGACTTGGGTTCAGGATCAACTTGATGATGAAACTCTTTTTCCTTCTAAAATTGGTGAGTTAATGTTGTAGAACTAATTTTCTTTTTAAAAGATAAATGTGTTATTGTCTTTTTAATGCTCTATTACTATAAAAAAATGTAATAAAGACTGCCAAATTCCTCTCCAAAAAGTTTGTGAATGTGTACTCCTTCCAGCCATGTTTGTGTCTGCCTGTGTTTCTTCATCAGTACTACTTGTTACTCAGTTTTTCATCTTTTCTAATATGGGTAAATAAATTTCTAGTATAATGTACATTCTAAAAAATATCAATAACAGTGAGCATTTTTTGGTTTATTGATCCTTGTGTGTTTTCTGTTTATATCCTTTTTCTATTTCTTTATGTTAAGGTTATTAGCTCTTTGTCATGCACGTTGTGTGTATTTTTTCCCTGGGTTGCCGTATTGTCTTGTTTATGAGGTTTTTTTTCTATGTATAATGTTCTTATTTTGACCTATTAATCTTTCCCTTTATGATGTCTGGATTTTAATACAATGATTAGAAGGGATTTTCCTACTTACAGATTATAAAATATTTGTCCATGCTTTTATTTAGTACTTTTGTGGTTTTGTTTTTACATTTTATTTTAATCTTTGTTCTGTCAGGAATTTTTTCTCAATGCTCCCTTTACTTTTTTCCAACTATAAATGCTAGTTTGTCCAGTACCATTTATCGAATACATGTGTCTTTTATCCCCTCATTATCATATGTGTACACCAAATTGACATATATCTTGGAGTCTTTTAATCTCTTTATCTATTGTTTTAGAAATTCCACACTGTTTTAATTACCATGGCTATGTATCTTTGAACATTTTGTAGGGCTAGTCTCTCTTCCTTGCTCTTCTTTTTCAGAATACTTACAGCTATTCTGGAAAATTTGTTCTTCCAAAGAATTTAGAAACATTTTGCAAGGCAAAAAGAAAAAAACTGAGGTTTTTTATTATGATTTCATTCAATTTGGGGATTCTCGTTCTCTTGACAATACTGAGTCTTCCTATCCAAGAACAATTCATATTCATTTATTCATGTCTTTTAATTATTTATTTCCTCGTGTAAGATTCTGTAATTTACTTTATGCTAGTCCTTCAGGTTTCTTAAGTTTATTCCTAGGCACTTAATGTTTTTATTGATAATCTGGTTTCTAACTGGTTATTGTTTAGTATATAGGAAAACTATTCTGATTGTTTCTTTTGGATTGGTTTTCTTTTTTTTTTTTTTGCGTTACGCGGGCCTCTCACTGTTGTGGCCTCTCCCGTTGGGGAGCACAGGCTCCGGACGCGCAGGCTCAGCGGCCATGGCTCACAGGCCCAGCCGCTCCGTGGCATGTGGGATCTTCCCGGACCGGGGCACGAACCCATGTCCCCTGCATCGGCAGGCGGACTCTCAACCCCTGCGCCACCAGGGAAGCCCTGGATTGGTTTTCTTGAGTTTTTAAAGTATATAGTTACATCATACTAAGATAATATTAATTTCACCTCTTCTTTTCTGATAAATATACTACTTGTGTAACTCTTATCTCATTGCAATAACTAGTACTTCCAGAGCAGTACTGATTAATGGTGATGATGGCAAACATCCTTTTCTTGTTTACTTTTATGTGAGTGCTTCTAGTATTTCAGCATTAAGTAGGAATCTTGCTTTTGGTTAGAGGTATGTGAATTTTAAAAAATCAATTTGGTTATAGGGTTTTATCAGATACTCTTCTAGTATCTGTTGTTGATCATAAGGTTTTCTCCATTTTTTTTTAATGTTCTGCTGCAAGGGTATTTTTTTTATTTCTGCTATTTTGATTAAGATTTTGGCATTGGTATTCATGGATGTGATTGGTCCTTGTCACTTTCAGTATAAGGATATCTTATGAACAACATATTGTTGGATTCTGTCTTGTCTGTTCAGGCTGTTATAACAAAAAATACTGGAGACTGGAGGGCTTATAAGCAATAGAGATGTATTTCTCACAGTTCTGAAGTCTGCAAGTCCAAGATCAGGAGCCAGCATGGTCAGGTTCTGTCATAGGTCCTCTTCCTGGTTTACAGATAGCAAAAAGCAGTGTTTTTGTTGTATCCACACATGGCAGAGAGGGAAATCATCTTTGTCGAGTTTTTTCTTATAAGGGCACTAATCCTATTCATGAGGGCAGATGCCCTATGACCTAATCACCCCCAAAGGCCCCACCTCTTAGTACCATCATCTAGGGGGTTAGAATTTCAACATGATTTTGAGGGAGACACAAACATTCAGAACATAGCAGATTCCTTTTTGAAGTCTAATCAGAGGCTCTTTCAGGAGAAAAATTTATATCATGTTGTTGTGTTTGGTCTGTTTGTTTTTGGTCAACTTTTCCGTTCTATAAAACCTTCTGTTTCCTTTCTCATAGATCCTTTATTGTGTATTGGGTGTGCCTGAATGTTAAATTCAGCTTGGAAAGTGCTGCTTAGATTAAAACAAATCACTTGTATTTCTTTATTAAAGTCTCCCTCTTATGGAGGTAAAGAATACTTTTGTCATTATTCTCTTTCCTCGGCTTCCCAATTCTTCAGTATTTTATCCTAATGTTCTGGAATTCTTTCCCCCTTCATTAGGCTATTATCCAGAGCTTACTTATGCTAATTATTTATTCTTATTAGACAAAACTGTCTATTATTCATTTTTAAACAAATATCCAACTTATTAATGTCTTTTTTCCTTTGGTTTTTTTTAATTCTTTTTTTTAAATTCTTAATGTTCTTTTTAATAGCATGGGGCCCATTTGCGAATTCAGAGAGAAAAAGGATTTGACTTAAATCCATCTTTTCAGTACATGAATATAAGACCAAGTCCAGAAAAAACATGTCCATAAGCCCCAGAATAATGTGTGAAAAGGCAAGTTGTTACCAAGACTAAGGGTGGGGGGTGGGGACACACACACACACACACACACACACACACACACACACATCAGCTAACAAGAGCAAACTCTACTAAATTTCAAGCTATTAAGGACTGGTTGAGAAATAAAGAATACAAAATGCAGGGAAGGAGAAAGTGACAGCCTTTGTTTTCTGAAAGATTAGAGAAAAGAATATGTTCAAGAGTAGTGTAGTGGAATAGACCTTTAAGGCCAACTAATCTAGGTTATATTGGAAGCAGATGCCTTCTTATGTATTTGTTAGCTATACACAGTGCCAGTTGTATTGTCTTTCTCCTGTCCCTGTTTTCTAAGAAACATTGGTCTTGTCAACCAAAATTCTCAGGAATGCAACCAGTCACATCCCCACCTGCAGTGCTTGGAGAGAGATGACTAAGTCCTCTCCCAGTTCTTTTCTAAGGAAAAATAAGGAGGTGCCATTCCTCCCCTTTACAGAAAGTATTATTCCCCTTCTTAGACTATAGGAAAATGAAAATAGCACTTTAAAAAATTAAATAAAAAGTTGGGGACTCCTAGTTTAAGAAGGAAAACTGGCTTTTCAGAGTACTTCAGAAGAGGAAATACTTTTTTTTTTTTTTTTTTTTGCGGTACGCGGGCCTCTCACTGTCGTGGCCTCTCCCGTTGCGGAGCACGGCCTCCAGACGCGCAGGCTCTGCGGCCATGGCTCACGGGCCCAGCCGCTCCGCGGCATGTGGGATCTTCCTGGACCGGGGCACGAACCCGTGTCCCCTGCATCGGCAGGCGGACTCTAAACCACTGCGCCACCAGGGAAGCCCCGAGGAAATACTTTTTATTTGTAGACAGTAGATAATAATGACTCAAAGTGTGCCTTTCTTTTTTTTTTTGCTCGGGAGAGTTTCCAGTCCTGGTTGAGTGTGTATGTGTTTGTGTAAAAAAATTTTTTTAGAGTTAAAAATTGCAAAAAGTAAAAATTTTCTATTTATGGTCAAAAATACTTATTCTCCAGGAGTTCCCTTGTGGTCCAGTGGTTAAGACTCCATGCTTCCAGTGCAGGGGGCGTGGGTTCAATCCCTGGTTGGGGAACTAAGATCCCAACATGCCATGACGTGCAGCCAAAAAAAAAAAAAAAACTTGTTGCATTTAATTTTAGGAAGAAACTCTCCTGTATTAAACAACTAAAATTGTTTTTGATTCCTCCTCATCTTGCATAACTTGATACCTGTGTCTACTATTCTAAGGCAGTCAGGAAAAGTGTGGTATGTGAGGATACCTCATGTACTTAGGTTTGGGGGGGTTCCCTTGCCTTTTAAAAAAAAATGGAAATAGGCTTGTATTTGTGAATTTGTGTATTGGAGTTGCTCATTTCAGCATCTAAACTTTTCTGCTATTTTTCTTGAATTGATAAAAGACTGATTGATACATACCTATATTACAGGTGTCCCATTTCCTAAAAACTTTATGTCTGTGGCAAAGACCATTCTAAAGCGTCTGTTCAGGGTTTATGCCCATATTTATCACCAGCACTTTGATTCTGTGATGCAGCTGCAGGAGGAGGCCCACCTCAACACCTCCTTTAAGCACTTTATTTTCTTTGTTCAGGTAAGTTGAACCACGTTGACTTTTGTGTCCTTTGACCTGGACATATCCGGATTGGTAGTTTATATAGAGTAATTTTTAGAGTCTTATTTATGGATGTAGAGCTAAGCATGCAGGGTTCTCGTGTTTTGTTCCCTTTTCCATGTTTATTTCTTTGATGTGCATAGCAGCATAGAAACCATTACCCCCATTTTGGACCTTTTGCCTCTGGAGAGACCTGCCCCAGGTCTCTGGTTAAGATATGACAAGAAGCACCAAACACTCAAGAAAGCTTGTCCATACCCTCCTGTTCCATCGCCACTGCTGGGTAAAGGGGTGCCATGGGAAAACATCTATGGTTGGGTTGTTTCATGAGACGTCTACGCCTAAAAGAGAAACTTTTGGAAGAACTCATTAGCTACTATCTTGGGTTAAGTTTCCAGAAGTCCACTTCAGGCCAAATCTTACAAAGCCAGCAGCTAGAAACTTCAAAAAGAACCACCCTCTTCAGAGGTGTGGCCTATTTCCTTATGGGCCCTTAGTTGGAATTAGAACTTTTTAAAGTCAAAATAATTCTCACTGTTTGAAAAAGATATCAAAGAATAGGGACTCGTTAGCCTAACTTTCGAGATATATAATTCTATATGTAAAATATAAATATGTCTCTCTAGATATTTTGGAGGGAAAGCAGGTAGTTTTATAGTAGATATTGTATGTCACAATTCTATGTACCACACAAAGGAGAATGTACTGTGCTCTCTTCTTTGTTTTCCTTCTGAGATTATTGCATGGCATAGATAGAGTGTAGATATAGATATACGAAAGTAAAAGGTCTGCTGCCCCAGATGAGGCCACTATCAATGATTCAGTGTATAGTTTTCAGATAATTTCTGTGTAAATGCAAACATTATACGATTTTGATTTTACACAGGATCATGCTAATATGTACGGTTGCTTATTTATTAAGTCCCCTGTATTTTAAAACGGAGTAAAAATGACCCCATTTTAAAATGTTCATAGAGATTATTTCATCATTCTTTTGGATTTCAGAAAGCTAGGGTTGGGAAGCCCTTCTCAATGACATTTATAGAGTTTTAATTTTAGATCTGTTTTTAAATTTTATTTTTCTTCTTTATTTTAGGAGTTTAATCTGATTGATAGGCGTGAGTTGGCACCTCTTCAGGAATTAATTGAGAAGCTTGGATCGAAAGACAGATAAATTTTTCTTCTAGAACAGTTACCCTCTTGCTTCATCTACTGCTAGAGCTATCTTGTTGCTTTCTGTTATAGACTAGTGATACAAACTTTAAGAAAACAAGATAAAAAGACACCTGTTGTCTGTGTCTACTGATAAAATTGTCCCAAAGGTAGGTTGGCCTAATACCTTCAGAGTGAGAAATTCAGGACACAGCTGAATCTGAGGCACTGTGTGACCACTGCTGTTACTGCCATAGAGCCATACTTGGTTGTAGAATGTGAGGACTAACCTGGTTTATTAGTTTACTTACTCTTTTACTGAAGAAGATGATCGACTCTGTTTCAGGTGACAGCATGATGGATATTAAGAATTTCCAATAATTTATTAACAGGTTTCCAGAACAAATTTCCTAATAATGCAATCACAGATCAGTTTTATTCTGCTTTTATTTTACAAATAGAAGAGGTGTTCTAAAATTTCCTTAAGATTTAGAACATTTGTGTCACTTTGGATAACCTTGTAGTTTGAAGTTTGTATGCTAGTGTTTTTATAGGTAAGATTATATATATGTATATTTTTTCAAAATCCATGATTGCAGTTTAAATCATCATATGACATGTGGTATGGGAGTAACCAAAGTTATTTCTAAAAGGACTTTATTTTTTAATCTTTATTTGGGATTTTATTCACATAAACCTATCTAAATTTTTAGTGTGTGTGTATCAAATAATTTTTTTAAGGCATCTAAGGATCATCTTGCAGATTTTTATTTTGAAATGCTTCATTCAGATTAATTTTAATATGTAGGTTTTGGCTGAGGAAAGAAAAACTTCCAAAAAATTATGACAAATTTGGGTCTCATAAACCATTATTTTCATTCATGTTTGTTTCAGAGGCCTTAAAATTTGGATAGGAGAATGGAAGAAAGTACTCAGAGTACTTGACTATTTTATTTTGAGTTTTCCTTTAAAAAGAAACTACTTTTATACGTTTTTATTGTGACTTGAGACTTAGTTAAGTGTAGTGTAGAAATGCACGAACCTTATCCCGATAAGGATAAAACGTAAGGAAAACCACAATAAAAAACCTTGAAGGTGTACACATTTTATAACCCAGCTAAAAATTTGATGTGCTGCCTGTTCTTTAATGTGTGTGTGTGTTGGGCGAAGGGGGGTAATATGTTTAAAGGAGACAAAATGGGATAAGTTAAAAAAAAAAAAAAAGAAAACTTCATCTGTTAATAGTCAAAGGATGGATTGGGATTTTATTCTGTTTTGTTTCTGTATTAAAACTTGAAATTATTCTGTTTCTATTGGGATAAAAAGAATCTTTAGCGAAGAAAAGGTCTAATTTTCTTTAGGTTTCTAAGATTTAGACTGTTTAAAATGTAATGAGGCACACATATTACTAAAGACTTGCCAGACTGGCAACACTTTAATTTCATCAATGTTCTTCGTTTCAGAGCTATGATTTTTTTTTTGCAAAGTACTCACCATCTTCCATCTTGATACCTTTGGTTAAGGTTAAATTTGATAGGGTTTTATTTTTATTATTCCACTAGAATGTAAAGAAAAGAATTGCTTAGAAACTCCATTTTTGTAATAATCCAGTTTCAATAAATTCTTAAATATATGTAGAATTTTAAAGGAAACAAAACATTTTATCTGATTTAGGCTGAAACCGTACATCGTTGTTTTGGGAAATAAAGAGTAGAAAAATCCCTTATGAAAAAAAAGAGAAAGGCCCTCTATGAAGCATTCCATAATCCATGTTTTAAGAATATCCAAAGTCCCTGTCACGCATTCTGTATGTTTATGTTGATCATTTCCAAACAAGAAAGACGGTTTTTACATGCCACCTAGAATGTTACTGACTCTTGACTTTGAACATTGTTGGCTTTAAGTATGCAAGGAATGAAATATTTCTCACCTAGGATTGTACTTTCATCATTTCTAATATTTCACATATCATCAAACAAAAGGGTTCTCACTTTTCTCCATTTATTTTCAGTGGTAGAAATCCTCCCTCTCTTCATGACTCAGCCCTAAAACTAACTAAAGATGGCCACATTTAGGACAGTAGTAGACGCAGCTTAATAATGGGACATAAATTTTAAAATTTGTTGGTAATTTGGGAATTCAGGTAATTCAGAATGTCCTTTTTTTTAAAAAAAAATAAAAGCATTACTAGGTTCCCAAGCTAATCTGGCTTAACCAACAATGCATCTAAACATTGGTGTTAACATTATTTGTTTACATACAAGGCCAGGGAGTTGAGAACAGGAGAGTTGGAGGAAGGGGAGAGAATAGGGAGAGGATGACACCTTTCTGACTTGGCTGGAGGGCCAACCTTTGATTAAAGTTGGAAGAAATCAGTCTCTCTTTGACTCCTCTCAATCTTGATTTATCTCCCTGAGTAACACTCACTCCCCTGGCTCCTCGTAATCAGAAGTCATCTCTCAGTGTCTGATCACTGCCCTTCACACCTGACTAAAATCATGGGTTGGACAGTACTTGCTAAATTATGCAGTTAATCCTATGGTGCTTTAATTTCCAGGCCTTTAAAAAAAACTTCTGGCCTGGAAAGTTTTTTTTAAAGGCCTGGAAATTAAAGCACCATAGGATTAACTGCATAATTTAGCAAGTACTGTCCAACCCATGATTTTAGTGCAGGTTTTTGTTTAAATAGTGCAACTTCCTTGTACTACAGTTTTTGTATTGACAGCCAAATGTATCCTTTATTCTCCAAACTGTGAATAAAGTGATTTTTAGTGCGCTGCCAGCTAACAAAGTATTTCCTTTCATCTTAGACTTGTAGGTCCCTAGCTCATATAGCTGCTTGAGAAATGCACATCTGTATTCATCATTACATTGATAACAGCAAGAGGAAGGTTTTTCTAGTAATGCAAGAGGAACAATTCTGGTGGTGATTTTAATTTTTCAAATATTGTTGAGGTTTCTTGATTATACTCTTGGCCTTCTCTCTGAGCAGTGAGGTCACATTAGAAGTGGAGAAGCTTCTAAACATAACATCATCACCTTATAAGCATAAATAAATCATTACTGAAGAGTATAAGTCCTAGAAATTTGTTTCTAAGCACCTCCAGTCATGGTGCTGTTGTTACCCTTGCCTGGTTGTATGAGGCTGTCTCTCCTGTCTAGAATTCTGGCCTGAAAATACCAGCTGGTACACCAAACTAAAGCAGCTTCAACAGGGACATTATTTCCTCCTAATATCAGTTCAGTAACTGGATTTGGTTTTTTACTATTGTACAATTCTGGCAAAGAGGGAAAATAAGTAGTTCCTCAGTGTTCCTTTGTTTTGCATTAGATTTTGATATTTCAGACTGTAAAAGGGCTTTGGGGGATGCTATTGATATTACCTGTGATAGCAGTAATTTTACTGAAGCAACTGCATTGAAATTCACTTGGGTTTTCTCTCATTATCAGGTTCTTTTCCAAACGAGTATTCTGTAAATCCAAATGGATTACCAGTGTGCTATAGATTTATTATAGAACAACATTCTATGTTTGATCTACATTTAAAATAGTTTAAGTTAGTCTTGGTTATCATCTAAAATATTTTTAAATGTTCTTTACATGAAAATTTATTTTGTATTTTTAAACCTTTAGGGGCTTTATCTATTTTTCTAAGTCAGTTAACTGTACTTTTAAAAAAAAATATTTTGTATCTACTTTTGTAACTTCATCAGAATAAAATATATTGAAAGAAAGGAAGGACTGATGAAAGTATGTCTCAACACACTTGTTTCTATTTAAATGTGAAACTTGAGATTTTTGCAGGTTCTGTGGAAGGTTACCTTTGCTTATCATTTAGTAGCGAAAATGTTTTCTTAACTCTTAGAAGAAAGGGAAGTTCCTAAATGAACTAAACATCTTGTAATAGCAGGCCCATCCCCAAGGAACAGACTGTGCCTCTGGATGCAGTGGCTAAAACCTATCCCAGACAAAAAATAAGTTGTCTCCTTCTTACCATGCTAACCAAGCTCTTGACCTTTTTTGTACATTCCTGGTTGTGAGATTGAGAAAAGGGAAGAGGAAAGACTAGACTTACTAATTTTCTGACCTTGAAATTTAGTACTCGGCTTATCCATAAGACACCCCTCCCCACATCAAACACATTTTTCATTATTATAGGAGAAATATTAGTTATTTTTAGAGGTTCAAATGACAGATACCTAATTTTAGGTCCATTCAAAATATCATTGCTAGAATTGTTTCGACCTTTTTTGAGTAGAGTTAATGAAAACTTAACGAATGTGGCTAAATAATATGGGTTAACACTCATTTTGTATAAAGGTATGGGTAAGCTAGTAATCAAAAATTGGACTTTCTTTTGATGGTTATATTTCAGTAAACTTAAAATCTGTTGCAAAAGTGTTAAGTTTGTGAAGGTGTCTAATGGCTAAGTTTGAAAGCTATTTTAAACTTTATAAATGAGTAGAAGAACTCGAATAATATTTGGGAGAGCCAGAGTCTGGCTTTGAAGCTGCACAGCCAGAAACAGTGTCCAAACCACGCTTTGAGCCTTCTTTAGCAAATACCACAGTGCTGTTGAGGTAGTTTTGGACACTGTAGCCTGCATTGTTGTTGCTGACCACTAGATGTCAGTGAGCCTTACCTCCTCCCCAAAGCTAGATGCATCTGCCTTGACCAGAATAAAGGATTTTACCTAGCACCTCCTTCCTTTCGTGTCTCTTCCTAATCAAAAGCTTAAATGGGTGACTCTCATTGGCAGATCCTAGGTCACATAGCTCTCTTCTGGCTGCAAGAGGGGCTAGGAAAAAGTTTCTGGATTTTACTTGGGGTTCAGAGTTCATAGCAAATTGTTGAACAATCCTGGATGGTCCAAAAGCTTGGACAGGCTGCTGTTCTGTGAACTTTTTGCTCTTGTTCTGTGAAAAGATGAGGAGTTTTCACTATAATGTAAGTATACTTATATTATAGTGAAATGTGAGTATACTGTTTAGCTCAGCTGACATTTTTTTGTAGCAGATTTGCTAACTGAAGGAAGTAGATTATTGATTCAGATTCTGGCCAAACTCTTTGTCTTGTGGCTGACCAGCATTTTGAATATCACTTCCTTAGAGGAACCTACCTGTTTTAGGGGAGACTTTTAGCAGGTTTATCTGATTTAATCCTTACAGCAATCTGTTGAAGGGGTGACAGTTGAGAGGTATGTTAGGAATTTTTCAGTGTTTTTTAGACTGTCACAAAAGCTCAGACTTCGAATACATAGTGAGGTGGGTCTCCTTCTCTGGCTTGCATTTGTAAAAGTTCTGTGTACTCAAGAGTGCTAGGACTAAAAAAAAAAAAAAAACAGTGCTAGGAGACTCTGTAAAATAAAATGACTGCAATTTAAAAATCATCCCAATGAGGTAAAAAAAAAAAAAAAAGATATATCCAAATAGATCCTACTTAAGGAATTTTCTGCAGTTAGCTCAGATATAAGTATGAAAGCTGGGAGTGATCATGGACTGATACAAGTGAAGAGGAGAGAGTCTCAAGTTCAGGGCAAAAAGAGTAAATGCAGAAGGGATAGACCCATTTCTAGAGACTAAAGGCATTATGCTTCTATTCGTAAAGTAAAACTGGCCTTTTTTAAAAAAATAAATCTATTTATTCTTGGCTGCATTGGGTCTTCGTTGCTGCATGCGGGCTTTAGTTGCGGTGAGCAGGGGCTACTCTTCGTTGCAGTGTGTGGGCTTCTAATTGCAGTGGCTTCTCTTGTGGCGGAGCGCGGGCTCTCGGCGTGCGGGTTTCAATAGTTATGGCACATGGGCTCAGTAGTTGTGGTACATGGGCTTAGTTGCTCTGCGGCATGTGGGATCTTCCCGTACCAGGGCTCAAACCTGTGTCCCCTGCATTGGCCACGGCACCACCAGGGAAGTCCCTCACTCTATTTTTTATGCTGCCAATCCTCTTCTTTTGCATTTTTCATCCAAGTCCTAAAACTGGCCTTTGATTTGCTTCTATTATAAAAAATTATGTGAAGTTATGTTGGAACTAATTTGGAAGCCCAAGATCGTGAGATTGTTCTGAAAATCCTTTTCTAAAAAGGTTCAGATTCATACTGTGGAGCTAGAATTGTTAAACCACTGTCAGTCAGTGCATACCCTTTTTGTCCCATGCCATGCTGGGCCTTTGACATAGGTTACTAAAGCAAGATCCTGTCATGGAGTTTATGGACCAGTGCGAAAAACAGACATATACATAAATTGATAGTTCTAAAGGGCTATTTTGTGTAGTAAAAGTTATGCAGAAGTTATGGTTTAGTTTACTGCGGGGCAGTCAGAGGTGGCTCCCTGGAGAAGACAAGGCTTGGACTGACTCAAAAGATGGGTAGGGGCTTCCCTTGTGGCGCAGTGGTTGAGAGTCTGCCTGCCGATGCGGGGGACATGGGTTCGTGCCCCAGTCTGGGAGGATCCCGCGTTCCATGGAGCGGCTGGGCCCGTGAGCCATGGCCGCTGGGCCTGCGCGTCCAGAGCCTGTGCTCCGCAGCGGGAGAGGCCACGGCAGTGAGAGGCCCGTGTACCGCCAAAAAAAATAATAAAAATAAAAGGAGTCATTCAACTAATACTAGAATGAATGAGCATACTTTTAGCTGATCACTTTAAACAACAACTGTAGGTCCATCTGATATCAGGTGGCCTTGGCCTGCAGCAGCTTGAAGCAAGATTTCGGTTCCCTGGCCAGAGATTGAAGTCAGGCCATGGCAGTGAGAGTGCTGAATCCTAGCCACTAGACCACCAGAGACAGTGGCCAGTGACAAGGCCCTGGCCTGTCGGTTTTTAGAAATGAATTTCCACAAGGAGATGGAAAGTAGTGAAACAAATGAAGTGTTTATTAGGAGGAAAAATAGTATGTGTGAATAGACACACACAGGCGGACTCAGAGTCATGCCCTCATGGTAGTTTGAATCACTTAATATGGGGCATTTCTTCCGGGTTTCCTCTGGCCAATCATCTAGCATTGCCTGGCTCTGAGTCCGTATTTGGTTTATCTCAGGGTCCTCCCTGTGTGCGTGCATCTCTTAGCCAAGATGGCTTCTAGTGAAGAGGCCTATGGGTAGGTTGACATCATCTACTATGTGTAGTCGGGAAGGTCTCCTTGACGTCAAGAATGAGAAATATGTGGTCTCTTTGTCTCTTATGTGGTCAGGGCTCAGCTCCTCTCTGCCCCTGCCATTACTGTTACCTTAAAGTGTCCACTGGAGGCAAAGTCCAGCTATTTACCCTGTTCCTTTTGTTACTTCTATCTGGAAGTGCAAACAGAAGGCTGTCTGTAAATGTCTCCTGTCTCACGTCCAACTGTCACCCCACACCTGGGTTTGCCTCTTGGTGGGTGTCAAGCCAAATGACACAACCAAGTCAGAAGAGAAGAAGGGAGGATTTATTGCAGCAAGTAATAACACTGGGAATCTTTCCCAAAGCGGTATCTCCCCAAGAGCAAAACTGGAGAAGTTTTAAGCTAAGGGTACATGCATATTCATGAAGGGGCTTAAGCAGAGGAGAATTCAGTCTAGAATTGGGGCACAGGTTGACAGAGTCAAAGTTTTAGTTGAAGTCACAAGGGTCAGGAAAGATCAACATAATTTCTTAGCTTCCAGTTGATCTGGTGGCTGAGCTCTCAAGGCGGGTGGGGATGGTGTTTGAATTCTGCAAAACAACCCAAGAGTGTGTGCCAGGCTAATCTTTACCGTTGAAACAGAACTGGGAGTCTTTATAAGTGATTTATTATCTTTGCGATTGTTACTACTATTGCTGGGTTACAGTCGTTTGTTCCTGCATTCTTTTATTTCCTTAAGATCATTAATTACTGAGACCTATTCAAGGGCAAGTGCTGTGGCCAGGCTTAGATCACAAAATGACTTAGGCCAGAAATGGCTCATGTCAAGAAAGCCATGCCTGATTCTCTTTCTCCGGGGACCTCCTACCCTATCTGCTTGCACAACCCATCCAAGTGCAACACCGAACATGTTGATTGTATAAGCCAGAATGCAATACGAAAAAGCTGGTACATCCTTCAGTGTATACCAGACCACATGCTGCAAATATCCTACTAGAGAAAGGGCTTGGCTGAATTTTGGCTTTGGTATCTTTCTGAAGCATTCCAGCAGTGGGGCAGATTTGCTGATAATCATACTGAAACCGCAGAAATGTGTCTCGGGGCTCCAAGGAGCTCTGGTTCTTTATGGCTCAGCACAGAAAGAATGCAGCAAGAGGCAAAGTGATAGATAAGTGATTTATTAGAATAGGATGCTTGTGAGGTTACAAGCAGCCGGCAAGAAGGGTGCTGCCCCGAGAGCTTAGTGGGCTACAGTTCTGTGATCAAAGGAGAAGTGGGGAGGGGGAGAAGACCACCACCTTCCTCATTCTTCAGTAGATGTCAAGCTTCCGTCATCAGTTCCTCCTCCATGTCAGGCGGGGGAGTTTTCTTGTCCCTACATGGTCAAACTGGGACTGCCGTGGCACAATGGAAATGAGCAAAAAGGCAGTAACAGGGCTTCCCTGGTGGCACAGTGGTTGAGAGTCCGCCTGCCGATGCAGGGGACACAGGTTCGTGCCCCGGTCCGGGAAGATCCCACATGCCGGGGAGCAGCTGGGCCTGTGAGCTGTGGCCACTGAGCCTGTGCATCCGGAGCCTGTGCTCCGCAACGGGAGAGGCCACAACAGTGAGAGGCCCGCGTACCGCAAAAAAAAAAAGGCAGTAACATATACTAAAATGTGATAAATCATCTCAGGTTTCAGTATAATGTCACCTTTTCCTTATATTACTGTTTTCAGTGCGTGAAGAGAAGTATGTCTTAGGCATCATCAACTTCCTGAACTTACTGGGTAGGATGTGGGTCTCATTACACCATTGTTTTATTGTTTGGGGGCATGTCTCATGCTTCTGTTGCATGGTTTTGTTGCTAGGCAAGCCTGCTTGGTTTTGCGATTAAGCAAACCTACTTTCTTGGGTGATCGTTAACTTACAGGGGTCTTCTATACTTTTTTCTTTACTTATGATTCCTCAGTGGAATTAACTGTTTAATCACCTACTTTGTTCCTTTACTCAGTCCCTATCAATACCGGTCCCTGATGGTGTCAGTTTCCACTGCATTGTGAAGAATCCAAGGTCTGTGTTTCCAGCAGCATCTCTGCTGGGCCGTGTCCTGCAGGCACCTTAGACTCAGACGAATCCAAAACTGAGTTAGTCGACCCCCTTCACCCCAAACCTAGTTCTCCTCTACTCATTTCATTGTCCAAGCCGGAGCCCTGAGGGTCCTCCCCGCTGCCTTCACACCCTCATCCGCCAATCGGGTCACTCCAGTCCATTCACCTCCCAGGTGTCTCAGTCCAGTCCTCGCATCCCTGCTGCTGCTGCTTGCTTCTGCTGCTGCTCTAGTTCGGGCCTCAAGTCTCACTTGAACCATTGCAATAGCCTTGGGACTTCTGTCCTCGTCTCCAATTTCAGCCTCCTTCTGTCCCCGCTCCTTGCAGGAGCGAGTGATCTTTCTAAAACACGAATCTGAAAACGACTCCCCTGCTTAAAATCCTCTCCTGGTTCCCTCCTGGAGGGAGAAACCCAAGCTCCTCAGTTTAGCAGCAAGTTTTCGGGTGGGGAGTTGGAATGGAGGCGTTCCACCTAGGGCCCCAGGGTCCTTGGGACGAGGGAAAGTCCTGCAGGACCGAGCACCTAGCACCGGCTTCTAGGCAGAGGAGGAAGGACCCGCTGGGGGAGAGCCTTGGGAGGCAGGGGAAGCCGGACCAGAGACAGGGCAGAAGGCAGGGCCCTGGGCGTGGGGCGGCGTGGGCGGGGCGTGCGTGGGCGGCTCGCGGCCTCCGGACGGCAGGGGGCGGCCTAGCCCGTGGCAGCGGCGGCCCTGGACCCAGGCTCCGCGTCTTTTGGGCGACAAGGCGACCTCAGACGGCGGGCTGCGTCGGCCGGGCATGGCGGCGTGGAGCCCGGCCGCGGCAGCGCCTCTGCTTCGCGGAACCCGTCGGGTGAGCGCGGGCGGGGACTGGGCTGCTCTCCCCTGGGCGGGAGCTGCGCTGGGACCGCGGGGCCGGCCGCGGCCGCGGAACTGGTCCACCGAGGGAGGCGCGCTGGGCCCAGGGCCTGCCCTTCATTTCTCTTATTCACTCACTCGTTGGTTCGTTCATTTAGTGGGCCCGGCTACGGGCACTGGGAGAAGTGTCAGGCCCGGCGCGTGCTGGGGAAGCTCCCGAACGGAGTGGGGCTTGAGGCCGAGGGGAATAGATAGTCATAATACAGCGGGCACGGAAAAAGCAATGTTGATTTACTGAGCCGAAGACATGGGACTCATAGCCCGGAGTCGCGGCGTGCGTGCCGGGGACTGTTGGCTGGGTCAGGGCTCCGGAAAGTCCGCCTGGCTTCTGTGACCTTGACCCTCCCCAAATCCCATACTCCCGGGGTAGGAAGCCAGCAGAGGGCACTCACCACGCGCCCTGCTAATTTTCTCTCCGCCGTTTCTGATTCATTCTCTCCTCACTTCATCCACTTCTTTCGCTTTCCACTCACATTCCTCCTTCTCTTGGACCTGCCTCCCCCAAGCATGAAGGGCACTTCTGCTGGTGACTTTCAGAGTGGACAGTCGGCTTTCCGGGGATTTTGTCAGTAGATTACTGGTTTAAAGGCCGCTGCCTGCAGATCAGCTGAGATGAGGAAAAGGCTTCTTTCAAGGAGTCAGCAGTGCTAACCACCTCCTTAGTGATTGCCGCTTCTGCGTGCCACCTGGCTACCCTCTGCCTTTGCCTCCCAGGGCACTGTCTTCAGAGGAGGTCCCTTTAT
>NW_020175322.1:233105-257666 GCF_003031525.2 Neophocaena asiaeorientalis asiaeorientalis | reverse complement strand
TTAAGATTTTTTCCCTCTATACATCACTCAGACAGCCTCCCTCCAGATCTTTCTCCTGACCTGCATTTCAGTTGCCTGCTAGAATCAGGACTTCTTTGCAGGTGCCCAGTACATATGCCTTGAATCGTGTGGTTCTTCCCCTGCTCATTCATTCATTTACTCATTCATCCATAACCCAAGTCCTCCTGAGGGCCTGCCCTGGGTCAGCTCTAGAAGACTGCAGTAACAAGACAGACCCAGTCTTGGCCTCTAAGACCCGTTGGTGAAAGAGTCAATGCACAGGGCATTTTAAAGGAGGCGCTCTGAGATTCTATAACGCAGGACCCTGCTCTGGGCCGTCAGAAAAGGCCTGAGGATGGGCAGGACTGAGGAGGTGAAGGGATGTTACCTTCAGCACCACACTTGATGAACAGCGCTCCCCCCGCCTTCCTCCTCCAGTTAGGGATGCCTGGTACTACTCCCTTTGTAATGATACCGTCATCTGGGAATCTTTCCTGACTTACTTCAAAAGGCACTGTTACTTTGGCACCAAGAAGCCTGTCTAACAAAGTCCAAAATCTTTGGCCTGACATTGAAGGCCTGCCATGCTCTATTTTCAGTCTCCCCTTTCAGCATGTGCTCAGCCCAGCCAAGGGGCTGCTGACATGGTTTTGTGCTCTTTCATCCATAAGGGTTGAGACACATTCCCATCAGGAGCACTGGGTCCTTAGGGTAGCCATTGGGGGAGGGGGGAGTGTTACTGTCAGTAGTAAATAATCTAAAAATGTTCTGACTTCAGGTCCTTTAATAGAATTCTGTTTCTTCTCCCAGTAAGAATTGCAAAGGGTAGCTGGCTTATTGAGCAGTAGGTCACAGGGTTACATCCCACTGGAGAGAATGTAGAATGTTAATCAGGCTTAAAGGGTGGGTGGCATTTGGCCCCATCGGTACATGGTCAGTGGCATGCTGGCCTAAGCAGGGCATGCCTGAGCCAGGCTGCTGCCCGGCCTCTCCTGACTCTGCATCTTATTAAGGGATCCAACCTCGGCATATGACTTAGTGCTCCAGGCGCCTCACTTATTAAACCGTCATCATGTTAGTGTCTCGCTATCCTGAGGAGTTAAACACTTGTTGAATTAAGTTGGGGCCCTTGTTATCTCTAGAGTCAAAGTGAGTTATTTACAACTCCACTCCCCCCTCAAGAAAAGTTTATTCTGCATCCTGGAGAGCTTAAATGGACATCAGACACCATGCAGTCCCCCTGACTTAGCTCAGGGCCCTGCCTTGCAGGGGAGGGCAGGGGGGGCCTGCACAGTGACTCTCCTCTGTTCTGTGGCAGCTTCCTCTTCTCCACTGTGCCCAGCGTATGTTTGCCTCGCAGACTGAGGGGGAGCTCAAAGTGACCCAAATTCTCAAAGAAAAATTTCCTCAAGCTACAGCTATCAAAGTCACTGACATTTCAGGTAAGGTTTTCTCTCATCTTTCCCACAGAGTTTGGTAAGATTTTACCCGCTGGAGGGATAGAGGGCAGGAGGCTTGAATGGAACTCGCCATCAGTGGCTTCTCAATACATGTGGCTTTTAGACACATAGACCTTGGCCTCTCCCGCTGGAAGGGTGGAGGTGGGGATGCAGAGACATTGGTGGGGAACTGCAAGGACTTGTGGTTGCCAGCTTGGCGCAGCTCAGATTAGGTCTCTCTCAGTCACCCTGGGGCTCTGGTCCACAGCCTTTAATTTGACTTTGAGATGAGCCAGGCTTTAATTTCCCCACATTCTTCTGACACCCTAGAATGCCAGAGCTAGAACAGACTCCAGGAAGACAAGCCCAGAGAGGTCTAAGAACCTGCCTAGCCCTTCACAGGGCATAGGTAGCAGAGCCAGAACCCAGGGCAGACTCTGTCCTGAGCCCAGTGACCAGCCCCAGACAGGCCCTGCCTTTCTCAGATGGCCGCTGGCACCTCAAAGTTCAGGCTGACTGTGAGTTAGGAGCAGGCTGGGATATCAACTTCTGCCCACACCAGACGGGGAAGATGAGGCCTTTATCTAGACACACATGTGGAAGAGCTGGCCAGGGGTGGCATCTCCCACACCCAGACCCAGTCTTTGTCACTCTGCATTGCTCGAGGGCTCACTGGCTTCTCTGGGAACATAACATTTACAAGGATAGGGAGAAAGTTTAGAAAGTAGTTTTACTCTGGACACTATAGGAAATTAACCAATCTAAAGATCTGTTGGAATGGGCAGGTTGGGTGAGCCCTCTGCAGGGGTCCCAGGGCAATGCTGAGGTCTTTTTTTTTTAATTTATTTTATTTTTGGCCGCGTTGGGTCTTCATTGCTGTGCGCGGGCTTTCTTTAGTTGCGGCGAGCGCAGGCTACTCTTCGTTGCAGTGGGCGGGCTTCTCATTGTGGTGGCTTCTCCTGTTGCGGAGCATGGGCTCTAGGCACGTGGGCTTCAGTAGTTGTGGCTTGTGGGCTCTAGAGCGCAGGCTCAGTAGTTGTGGAGCACAGGCTTAGTTGCTCTGCGGCATGTGGGACCTTCCCGGACCAGGGCTCGAACCCGTGTCCCCTGCATTGGCAGGCGGATTCTTAACCACTGTGCCACCAGGGAAGTCCCAGTGCTGAGGTCTTGATGTCACCAGTCCTGTACCTGCCTCAGGCCCAGTTAGGGGAGAGCTGGAACTTGACCTCCAGTCTCACTCTGCCCAGCCCTGGGTAGAGTGCAGAAAGGGGATCAAGGCTAGGAACCTTGGTTTAGCCAAAGCTTAGGCTCCTAGAACCCATGAAAAAAGGTTAACAAAGCCTATTGAGTTCTTTCTTGCCGCTTTGTGTTATGCTGGAGCAGCACGTTTTATTATCATCAGTCATCAGCACTGGCTTTCCAGCCATATGGAGACAAAGCTCGGTTGGGGGTGGATGGGTCCACACAAGCTCTGCCTTGAGAGCATCCCCAGACAGCCACCCCCTCCCTGCCACAGCCCAGGGGGAAACCCTTAATGCTGCTTGTAGAGCAGGGGTGCTGGAGAGCCCAGCTCCGTGACCAGCATGTTTTCACTGTTTATTGCAATGCTGTGTCCCTGTCTCTCACGCTTCCTTGTTCCTTTTATTTTGGATCGTATTGCACGTGGTTTTTGAATCACATTTTAGTGTGTTTTTGCATTTTAAAAAATACCAATTGCTAGTCCTTTGGGAGGTGGAGCACTGAAATTCAGTCCCTCCCACCTTCTTCCATGGCATTTGCTGGCTTAATAAAAGGAAATAGTAGGAAAACCTACATTTCCTAGGCTTTACATGTTTTGTGCCTTATCTTTCCTACCCCAAAAGCACAATTCTGGGCAGTGCAAGTGCCTTACAAAAGGAAGAGCATGTTTTGGATTGAGGCAGCCTGCCAGGAGGAGGACATGGTCAGATTGTAAGCCGTGATCTTCTAACAATCTTAGCAACCTTCTACAGAATGATAACATTCAGACCTTCTTTGGATTGTGTGGTACTTACTTCAAGGACATAAGGAACTGTGGCTGCTGTAACTTAATAATTGAAACACTTTCAAATCACATTTATTTCAGGAGGCTGTGGGGCAATGTATGAAATTCAAATTGAATCAGAAGAATTTAAGGAGAAGAGAACTGTCCAGCAGCACCAGATGGTAAATCAGGTCAGTAGAGGCCTTGCCACTGGTCTCTGCATCTGAAAGGGCCTGCAAGCGGGGATGGTATTGTACCACCAGTCCTAGGAAAGAATAAGGCAATACCACGATCATGTGAACAGGACTCAGGATCTGAGAAAAACGTAAACAAGCTATCTGGGATTGCATTGTAGGCAGATAGGAATTTTATTCAAAACGGAAAACAAGCCACCCAATAGTTATTTTGCATTTCCCTGTATAGTGCTACCGATGTTTACTGTGTACTGTTATTGCTGCATATTGAATAGTATTTGTAAACACAGGAGTACTAAAATATATATGTTTTTGTAGATTTGAACATTTTTTTAAGCCTCTTTTAGGACTACTAAAGTAGTCCTAAATTGGGTAAATTGAAGGATGGCCTGATTGAGAATTGCTCCAGCTGCCCTGGACCCAGTGACAACAGCAGGGGTCCGGAACATCAGATTAAACCAGACTAAGGCCCAACGTATTCATTTTCTATGCTTATTTTACTTGGAATTTATTCCAGCCTTGACCCTTGGGCCTATGTCTATAAACTCACCCCATTCAGCCAGTGTGTTTGACATCATTCTGGAAAGTTGCACTTTGTGAACTAGTTTAACTTTTGTAAAGCACAGCTCTGGTCATGAAAGTCGAGTCCAGGTGTTCCAGACTGCTCTTCCAGGCCTTTCCCCACCCTTCTTGGCCTAGAGTCTCCCTCTGGGCCCTGCCCATTGGTCTCTCCATACATCTGGACCTTTGTCCAGATCAGACCTCCTGCCTGGGCTGCCCCTCCCTCACTCCACTGCCAGGCTCAAATGCTGTCTTCCCACCTGCCCGGCAGGGAATGAATGCCCTCCACCGTCTGACTCCAGGCTTTTCTGCCTTGTGTTCTGGATACTTAGGTCCCTGCCTCCATCCCTTGGCCCTGTGAGCCCTTTGTGGTCCGGTTTCTTGTTGGATCCATCTTTGGATTCCTCGTGGAGTCCACCTTCACTTGGATGTGGGCACATACAGCCCTAAGGCGTGCTGGTGGTCTGACTGGGCAGTCTGGGGTGGAACAGCAACCACTTCTGTCCTCCAGAAGCACTTCTAGCCCCATGTGATCCCAGGAGCCAAGGTAGAAGACAAGGCAGGGAAGACCCAACTGGCCCAGAACATCCCCAACTGGTAGGACTTTGTTATCAAAACTACTCAGGCTGCCTAGTGCAACTGGGCTCCTGGGGGTGCTGTTAAGTACAGCACATCCCCTGGCCTGAAGCCATGGTTATAGGGATGCAGGTTCTGGAGTTGGACTGCCCACATTTCAAATCTGGGCTCTGCTGCTTTCTGCTGTGTGACCTTGAGCAAGTTACTTAACCTCCCTGTGCCTCAGTTTCCTAATCTGTAACAGGGAGAGTAATAGGATTTGCCTCAAAGGGCTCTTTTGAGGATTAGTGGTAAAGTCATGTAAAGCACTGAGAACAGTGTCTGACACATGCTAAGTCCTTCATAAATGTCAGCCACTGTCACCATCATCATCACTGTTACCTATAAATGCTGTGAGGAACCTGCCACAAGTTCGGGGGCAGCAGTTTTCCTCTGCTTGGGAGAATGTCACCTACATCATCTTGGGCTCAAGGTTTCCTTTGGGCCCCTACTGAACATGTACCTTCTCTGGCCCCGTCCTTGCTGGAGAACCTTGCTCATTTGTCTGTCATTGCCCTGGAAGCAGACTACGCGGGCCAGGCCCAGGTCTGTTTTCTTTTTCTTTTCTTCTTTTTTTTTTTTGTAATTTTTATTTTATATGGGAGCATAGTTTATTAACAATGTTGTATTAGTTTTAGGTGTACAGCAGAGTGATTCACTTATACCAGCCAGGTCTGTTTTCTTCACTGCTGTGTCCCCAACACCTAACAAAGGACCTGGTACATAAAACAGCTCAATCAGTATTTGTTGAGAGTTTATAGAGAGCAAGGAGAGCTGGCCTGGGTTTTCTAATTGATTTACAGAGAAATTAAATGTTTAATGCCTGAAAGGCTTTCCACTTCAGAGAATTCACCTCCTGGCGTTGGTGTACTTTTAACCTGGAGCAGCTACTGCCTGGGTTACCACAGCAGCCGCTTTGCTGGGCCAAGCACTGCTTGTCGTGGGGTGGGTGAAGCAGGAGGCAGCGGCAGAGGGCGTCACTGCCGTACGCTTTGGGCCGGGCCCCAGTGATGGCAGGACGATGAGGATTCCCTCCCCATCCATCCTGCCCCTACCCTGGGGAGCAGCCACACAGAGGAGAGCAAGTGCCGTGTTCCCTTCCGTGTCGGGTGAGCTGGTCCGTCCCAGCTCCGCACGGTACAGTGCGACTAGAGCTTCAGGTTCCTCGTTGGTGAAGATCACGTGAGGTGCTGGCCACACGTGCCCGCCTTGTGCTGGCATGGGAAAGGCGTTTGGTAAATAGCAGTTGCCCTCTCCCTTTCTCTGCCCTCTCTCCTGCCTGTTGTCCATCATCCTCCCCAGAGGGTGCCTCTGCCCTTGTCCCCCCACTCAGAACCCTTCGGTGGGCACCCTGCTTGCCCATGGAGCCTGGTCCCACCCTCATCTGGGATTTCTCTGATCCTCTTTGTGGTCGGCCTCAGTCTCCCCTCCATGGGCCTGACTCAAAGCCAGGCTTTTCCTGGTGAATTTGCAGCAGGTGGCCAGCCTTTCCTCACCTGCTCTCCCGGGCCCAGTGCCCCGTGCCTCTGTGCCTGCTGCACCTCCAGCCGTCCCGCTCCTGGGCTACCTCCTCCACAAACGGCCAGTGCAGTAGCAAATGCTTCTTCCTAACAGTACCCGCAGCAGCGCTGAGCTGACTTGTGGTCTGGCGGCATCCATCACAGTCTGCTGAATCCGTTTCTTGTGGGCTTGAGTTACCTTCCTTACCTTTTTTATCATTTTCCCATGCCTTTTTCATCTGTGTCCACAGCACCCAGCATAATGCCATGGGCATAGTGGGTGCTGAAAAATGTTTACCTACTGTACATCTTATAAACTGTGGGACTTTGGCCAAGTCATTTCCCTACTAGGGCCTCAGTTTCCTGACCTATTTAAAGTGACCCAAGTGACCTCTAAGGCCCTCTGTAGCTGTAAGACCCTGTGACCTGTGTTGGGGAGCCCTCTGAGGGCTGCAAGAGAGTGGGGAGAAGGCCCTGGAAGGGGAAGTGCACAGGGCTTAGGGATCAAAGCCTGGATGGTCTCTCTGTCCAGGGTCTTTCATGTGAAGCTGTGACTGGGCCCTCACCTAGCCACAGAGGCTTTAAGAATTGTGGCCGAGATGCAGGGACAGCCTCTAGGGAACATTCCATGCCTGCAGAAGGCAGAGAGCATGTAGCTCAGGGCTCTGTGTTTCCCTCTCACAGCAGTGACATGAGGCTTTTTCCAGGGGCATTTCCGCTTATCTGCAGAGCTGAGGGGCTTATTTGTGAATATGGCGATGGTGGGGCAGCTCATTGGCTCCCAACACAACCACAGCTCCTGGCATCAGGGGTGGCCAGGATGTCAGGATTCCCTGGGTTCAGGTTCTATCTCACTTGCTGTTACTCACGTGCTGACTTTGGACAAGGGATAAACTCTATTTCTTTTTTTTTTTATCAAAGATGGAGATAGGACTAGATTATCTCTGAGGATCCTTCTGACTCAATAAACTTGACCGCATGTGTTAGTATTCTCTTTGTTGTAAGTGGCAGAGACAAAGTTAAAACGAGCATTAGCAAACAAAGGTAATTAATTGGCCCATGTAACGAAATTATCCAGGTTCAGGGTCTTAAGTTCATCTGCTTGTTCTTTCATATTCTCTTTTTCTGAGCTTCCAGTTTCTGTATGTTGGCCTCATTTTCTCCTACTGGAGATGGGCTTTCTCTTCTTGGTGGGGAACAGGACTCCAAGTTGCCTCCAAGTGACAGTATTCCAGTATGCAGGCATACCTCAGAGATATTGCAGGCTTGGTTCCAGACCATTATGATAAATCAAGTGCGTGAATTTTTTTGGTTTCCCGGTGTATATAGAAGTTATGCTTACACTATATTGTATCTATCAAGTGTGCAGTAGCATTATGTCTAAAAAAAAAAAACTATATATCTTAATTTTAAAATACTTTGCTAAAAAATTCTAATCATCATCTGATAACACAGGGATGCCACAAACCTTTAGTTTGTGAAAAAACACAATATCTGCAAAATATAGTAAAGCAAAGTGCAATAAGACAAGGTATATCTGTGGTGACCAAGAGAGGAGGCTCTACACTGAAAAATCCCAGGGAAGACTCCGATTGGCCCAATTTGAGTCATGTGCCTCCCCTGGACCAGTCAGGCTGGTCCAGGGGCACATAGCTACCTCAGTACAGGTCAGCTGGTAGTCCCACCAGCAGTACACAATTAAAGTGGAAAGGGAGAAGGGAGATTGCTGGATAGACTGGAAAAAAATGTCTACCCCACTGTGATGTCTTGGGCCTAGTATAAAAGAACTTAGACTCTTATGCCTCATTCAGGTCCTGTAGTGTGTCTCCTGGTACTGCAGGAGCTAAATATCTATTTGATTGTGGTTGCCCATTTACACTTGGGCCCTGACATCATTTGTAACCGTAAACAAATCTCGTAATTTACAACTTTATTTTCTGATTTAGAGTAAAATTGGGGAATTGGTGCTGATTAGTGTGGTTTTATCTTTTTATTTAAAAAAATTTTTTTTACATGAAGCTATATATTTTCTTTTATTCAAGTAATTTTTTAAAATTTTGGCTGTGCTACTCAGCTTGTGGAATCTCAGTTCCCCAACCAGGGATTGAACCCAGGCCTCCGCAGTGAAAGCGTGGAATCCTAACCACTAGACCACCAGGGAACTCCCAGTGTGGTTTTAAAGAACAGCTGTTCTTTGCTCAAAATAGCAAAACACAAAAAACAGCCTGAAAGTTCTTCATTAGGGGACAGGCTAAAAAGTTATGATACATATAATGGAATGCTATGCTGATACAAAAAAGAATGAGGGCATGCTTTGTGCCTGATATGGAAAGATCCCCAGTGTTAGGGGAAAAGAGAGTGCAGAACAATGTGTTTGAAATACTATCATTTGTGTTTTAAAAAGGTATTGGGATGGAACATATATTAATATTAGTTTGAATATGCATTTTTAAATCCTTGCAAAGATGCACATGAAAATACCAACAGTTCTCTATTTGGTTTGGAGGTGGAAACTGGGGGACAGGTGTGGGAGGGAGACTTTACTGCATGCCTTTTATGCCTTTTGATTTTTGAGCCAGCTTAAATGCCGATTCCAAAAATAAAAAGGAAACATTGTTAAAGAAAGTGTGTGCAAAGTTTCCTACAGAGATAGAGCTATATAAAAATACTCCCATAGAGACTTATTGTAATCAGTGTCAGATACAAAACACTGATGATGCTCTTCTGCTTCCCTAGGCACTAAAAGAAGAAATCAAAGGTATGCACGGATTGCGGATATTTACCTCTGTCCCCAAACACTGACCACGCCCTGGCTGCGTAGATGTTGCTGCTGAAACCTTGGATGTATCTTATTGCCACCATTCTTTCCTAGGCATATGACAAAAAATTTATCTATTTTGTTCATGGACATTTCCATATTGTAATTATAGAAGAATATGATATCTATTTAGATGTTAATTAAAGGCAACAGACAACTAAAAAGTTTTTCATTACAAAAATATTTATTTGATCCTGCTCTGTGCTAGGCAACATTCTTCTTTCTTTTTTTTTAATATTTATTTGTGCTGGGTCTTAGTTACAGCACGGGGGCTCCTTAGTTGTAGCTCACCTGCTCCTTAGTTGCGCCATGTGGGCACCTTAGTTGCAGCTTGAGGGCTCCTTAGTTGTGGCATGCGAACTCTTAGTTGTGGTATGCATGTGGGATCTAGTTCCCCAACCAGGGATTGAACCTGGGCCCCCTGCATTGGGAGTGAGAAGTCTTATCCACTGTGCCACCAGGGAAGTCCTGGCAACATTCTTAATATGGGGATAATGTAATTAATAAGAAGCAGACCAAGAAAGACTATATGAAATTTTTGAACAGTCATGAGTAATGCTTTTAGTTCCTTTACTTCAGAAGCATGTCCTTTTGTTCAAAGTGGTCTTGTCTTTGAACAGTTCTGTCCTGATGCGAGAGGCAGAATGGGGTGCCAGCTTCCTTGTCTTGTCAAGAAACTTTGTTTCTTCTCCTCTGTGAAACTGCTCAGGTCCCTTAATTTTACCAAAAAGAAAAGGAAAGACCCTTTGGTTTTGCTCTTCCCTTAGTTCACCACTCTGTTACCCTTTCCTTCCAAACTTCTTACAAGAATGATCTTGGACCCTCAAGTTTCTTACTTCCTGGAGTGAGCTCTGAGGAGTGTGGGCTGCCTGGATCAGGGTCTTCTTCACGTTTGAAGATCCCCCACCCTTTGCACCTTGGTGGGAGGTTGAGCCCACCTCCAGTGTCAGCAGCTAAAAAGGCTTGCTTTCCTAGCTCCTTGGCAAACAAGGCACAGGCAGATGATCTAGACTCAGCCGGATGGATCTGCCTTGAACTTCGCATTGGGAGCAAGTGACGCTGAGAAGCGGGGCAGTGGCATGTCCATTTTGGCAGCTGTGGCAGCAATGTCCAGTGTTCTGGGAGGTGTCGGTGTTATAGGCCGCTGTCTCTGGAGTCCATGGTGGTAGTCACTGTGTCTGCAATATGATCTGGGCTCTGGCCAGTTTTCCTCTTCCGGCCCATTTTCAGAAGCTGCTTCATCAGTGTTCCCAGAAATTCTATGATTATCCCCATATCCGTTCACTAAATTCTTTTCTGCTCACATCGGCCTGGTCGGTATCTGTTGCTTACAACCGAGAGCCCTGATGGGTTCACCCGCCCCTCACAGTGTGGCTCCTGCCCTCCTGCTCCCATCTCTCCACTGGACAGCTTTATGAGAAATCACATCCACTGCCTCTCTCAGTCCTCCACATGACCTGTCACCATAGCGATTGCAGGTTGACCATCCACTCCTTCCTCAAACTCCTCCTTTGTGTTTCATGGAACTGACCACCAGAGAAATCACTGGTCACTATCAGTTCTTAAGATCCCTCTTACCTCCCTAAGAAATAAAAGTATGTAGGTAAAACAACCTTAAGCCCCAGAGCTTTGGAGCAGCACAAATTTTAAATATTCTGTTCACATACAGTGCCCTCATTTTTTGGTTTAAAATTATTCTCTAACCCCACAGTCTGGGGGAGGGATTGGTGTCCTGCCAAGGCAGAACTGCCTTTTACATGGAATAGATTCACTAAGTTGTATCAGATTTGAAAAGACAGGATAAAACAACTCCTGAGGGCCCAGGGCACCTCCAAAAGACCTAGACACCCCACAGGACAGCTTTTAGGTGGTACAGTGAGGGAACACCTAAGTCCCAGAGGCAAGAAGAAGGCAGTGGTCAGTGAGAACAGAAAGACCACAGAATTAGATACATGTCGATTACTTGTGTGGAGTGTAATTGTCCTCCTCTTGAGGGTGGGCTGGACGTAGTGATCTGCTTCTAAAGAACAGATTAAAGTGGAAGTGACCGCAGCTTCAGACACTAGGTCATAAAGGGCACTGTGGCTTCCTCCTTGCTCTCTTGGATTGCTGCTCTGGGGGAAGGTAGCTGCCATGTTGTGAGGACACTCAAGCAGCCTGTGGAGAGGTCCATGTGGTGAGGAGCCAAGGTCTCTTACCAACAGCCAATGAAGTAGGCCTGCCAGCAGCCCATAGAGAACTGAGCCTTCTGCCAAGACAAGAGCCATTCACCTTGGAAGTGGATCCTTCCAAGTCTGTCACAGCCAAGCCTTCAGAAAACTGTAGCCCCAGCTGACACCTTGACTGCAAACAGCTGGAACCACTCAGCTAGGCTACTCCTCAATTCCTGACCAATAGAAACTGAGATAATAAATGTTTGTCGTTTCCAGCCATGGAATTCCGGGGTGAATGTTTATGCAGCAATAGATGACTGATACACTTGTGCATTACTAGGAGGACACTGGGGATTACACATATTGAAGGAAGGGTTGAAGAGCCAAACTGCAGAAAGGACCGGGTTACAGCTAAATGTCAGGAACAGGAACACCACCGCCACTGGGGCTCCTTACCTCTCCTGTCTGCTTCTCTCTGCAGATCGGCTTTATTGTCTCCTACTGTACATCAGCGTCCAGCGCATGCTGTCAGTATACAACCGGCTATACTGCCAGCAGCTCTTAATTTTTATATCTTAATGTGCAGATCGTGAGAAGGACAGACTGTCCTTCCAACTTCCACTTCAAAGGATGCCAGGGAGGGCCTTTGATCAGCCTGTCATGAATCAGGAGCCACCTGGAGTCCAGGAGTCACAGGACACTGCAGCCTCTCTCTGGACTCGGGTTTGGAGTGGAGGGAGGAACGACTGCCAAAAGAAGTAGGGGTTCTATTCTCCAAAGCAGGGACTGGGGACGAAACAACAGGAATTCTCAACTGGAGGAAAAGGTGAGTGGGAGAATAGGAAGAAAAGACCTCATAGGAGTGTGGAGACACTAGAGAAACTGGGACTCTTGCCTCTGCTTCACCACACCCCCACCCCAGAGGACTCTTCAGACCCAGTGAAATGTGTCAGTCCTACCACCTCACATGTCTGCTCCCAAATATGGCAAGAACTTTTTAATGTACCCCCCCGCCCCCCGTCAAACACAGTTGTTCTTACCCACAAATTAGAAGGCAAGTTGGGAGAGGAATGACAGGGTTTCTTTTTTAGTTGACTGAATAAGAAATTGTTTCATGTTAGCAGCCACAGTATATACGTTGCATCCGATACAGCCAACTCCTAGAGTTTAAGTGCTACTTACGGAAACTGCTGAATTAACCTGAGACATTTTCTGAGTCAAGGGTCCTTTTGAAGACAGTGTGCAGTTTTCCAGTGGAAAATCCAAAGTGTCCTAGGGTAGGTGATTGCTAACTAGGCAAGTCAACCTAAGTAAGAGACACTGCCGGGTCCTAGGCCTGTTTTGTTCCATGGGTTCCTGTGGTGCCCCTCTCACCCCTGATTAGAGCACCCAACTAGCAGTTGTGGGACAAGCTGGCCTGCAATCTGGGAGGGGATTAGGGCCACAAAGCCCCACCCAGACAATGGCAGTGGCAGGGGATCAATAGATTCAATTTCCTTTCATGGGAATCCAAACTGGAAAGGGTAAATGACCAAAGGACAGATAATGGTTGGTGGAAAGCTCTGGGAAAACAAATCTGGTTCAAATCTGGAAATACGGAGAGAATCAGTCAAGGAGAAGTGGAAGTTGAAAAAAAAACGGCCTGGGAGCTGTCATGAGGGGCACTGGCAAGTCCGAGCTAAGAGAAAGTCAACACTAGGAAATAAAGACAGCGATTCTCAACCTACTGCAAGTCACAACTACCTCGGGTATTTTAAAAATCCCCATACCTGGTCCCTGCCAGGTCTAAGAGACCAGCTAGTGAGGGGTGGGGAGAGTGGATTCCAGAGCCCAAGTTTAAGACAGACTCCCTTAGTGGCCCAGGAGTCGGGACCCACCCCCCACCCTAGACCCCTCACCTCTGCCCCCAGACGGGTGAGGCCTGCCCTGCCCACCCCCTTTTCCCTCTAGGGAGCTGCTGCACAGAGGGCAGTTGGCTAGCTCACCTCCGCCCCCACCGTCTAGGGGGAGCCACCCCCAGGCCCCTAATTGCGCAGAGTAAAGCGTGGCAGTGCGCGACGCCCCCCAGCCAGGTGCAGCTCCGACCTAACCTGGGCCGAGGGCACGCTGTCCTGGGCGGGATCCGCCCCGGGATCCAGGCCAAAGAGCAGGGCCTCCACCAGCCGCGACGGTCTCGGGGGAGCAGAGCCGGCCGCCTTCCCGCCCTGCGCTTCCTCGCGACGACTCAGACACGCCGGCCGGCGCGCGGCGGAGACTCGGGCTAGGGTCCGTGGCCACGGCTCCGCGCCGCCGAAGACCCAGCTCCCTCCACCCCAACCTCTGCGGGGCTCCCGGCGCCCCTCGCCCGGCCGGCGGGGTCTCTGCTGCTCGCCCGCCGAGCCACGCTTTGGACGCCTTTTTATTTGCATTTGTTGTGGGGGTGAAGTCTGCCGTTAGGCACCTCATTTCACGGAACTGAGCTCTTAGGCTGTGGTAAAATACCCTGACACTGTAGATTTATTTTTTTAAATTAATTATTTATTTTCGGCTGCATTGGGTCTTCGTTGCTGCGCGCGGGCTTGGGCTTTCTCTAGTTGCGGCGAGTCAGGGCTACTCTTCATTGCGCTGCGCGGGCTTCTCATTGCTGTGGCTTCTCTTGTTGAGGAGCACGGACTCTAGGCGCGCGGGCTTCAGTAGTTGTGGCTCCCGGGCTCTAGAGCGCAGGCTCAGTAGTTGTGGCGCACGGGCTTAGTTGCTCCGCGGCATGTGGGATCTTCCCGGTCCAGGGCTCGAACATGTGTCCCCTACGTTGGCAGGCGGATTCTCAACCACTGCACACTGTGAATTTAAAAGAACATTTATGCACTTTAATTTTTTGAGGAAAATATAATATTTATAAAAGAGGCAGATAAGAGGGTACAAGTAAAAGGTGCCAGATGGTTTCATTTCTTTTAGAATAAGAATAAAAACAAACAATCATGTTGACCTTTATTCAAACACAGTTTATTCAGAACCCAAGTATCTATAGTAGTCTCATGTGTCTCATCCAGCAGGCAGCCTCTCTGGCAGGTATGAAAATAAAAAGGTCGTTAGGGAGCAGAATAATCAGCTAAACAAATGGATAAAAGAGTAAAAAGTTAAAACAACTGAAGTTCAGGTAATCACTTTAGGTTTTTGTTTTTTATAAGCAGTTTTTAGAACAGTTTATATTGAATGTAAGTGTTTTTAGAACAGCTTTAGATTTACAGAAGAAAATGAGATAGTATGGAGAGTTCCTCTATACCCCAGTTTCCCCTATTATTAACAGCTTACATTATTATGGCACATTTGTTAGTAAACCCCAATACTGATACAGTATTACAAATTAAAGCCCAAAGTTTAGTCACATTTCCATCGTTTTCCATAATGTCTTACCCAGGTATCCCCTCCACACCACCACATTACTTTTAGTCGTACAGTCGCCTTAGGCTCCCCTCTCCCTCAAAACAGTTTCTCATAATTTCCTTGTTTTTGGTGACTCTTTAAATAGCAGTATATTCTGTGCGGCGAATTGTAGATGTGTTTGATTGAAAGCACTTTTAAAAACAAAAACAAAACCACAAAAGGAGTCATAATCCAGTTGGCCAATTGAAAGTTATTCTAAACATTTTGGCAAACATTAAATAATCACATGTTAGACACCACACCGAAAAAGTGCCCTAGCATTATTAAAAAGAAAACAAGTGCCCTGAGTTTTGGACCTCAGGGAGTAACAGCTTCACCCAAACAGGAGGAGTTTAAAGAAATGCATTGTCTGGGGTGAGGTTTGGTAGATTTATAAACAAGGTTAGGGAGGAAAGACTTCAACACACACATTATTAACCTGTAAGTGAAACTGCAGAACACGCTTCGGGGCTTAGTAGAGCATAGGTTCTTCTGTCTCCATGCAGAAAGAATTCAGTGAGAGGGAGAATGACAGGTAAGGAAAGAGTTTATTAGACTAGGACCCTTGTGAGGGGTACAAGCAGGCAGGCAATGGAGTGCTACGCCGAAAGCTAGGCAGGCTACATTTTTATAATCAAAGGAAAAGCGGGGAGAGAAAGAAGACCACCTTCTTCCTCATTCTTTCAGTAGATGTCAAGCTTCTGTCATCAGTTCCTCCTCCATGTCAGGCGGGGGAGTTTTCTTGTCCCTACATGGTCATGGTCAAACTGGGACTGTCATGGCACAATGGAAATGGGCAAAAAGGCAGTAACATATACTAACGTATGGTAAATCATCTCAGGTTTCAGTATAATGTCATCTTTTCCCTGTATTTTTGTTTTTAATATGCTCAGAGGAGCATGTCCTAGGAATCATTAACTTACTGACCTCACTGGGCAGGATGTGGGTCTCAGTTCACCATTGTTTTATTGTTTGGGGGCATGTCTCATGCTTCTGTTGCATGGTTTTGTTGCTAAGCAAGCCTGCCTTCTTCAGTGATCATTAACTTACAGGGGTCTCCCATACTTTTTTTTTCTACTTACAGTCTCCTAGTGGGATTAACTATTTAATCACCACCTTTGTCCCTTCACTCTGTCCCTATCATAAGTGTGTTATTATTAACCTGTAAAATAAAGGAAGAAAACTTTATAATCAGGCTGAGATTTTTCTTCTTTTATTTAACAGAGAACTGTTGGAAGAAAAGAATATCTTGGGTGGAAAAGGACATTCCTGATGCTTTGGAAATTGTTCAATACTTTTCCTAATACTTCAGGCACTGACTAAAGGAACTGCAGCTACAAAATATCTTGAACTCTTTAGTCAATGTCCCATATCTCCATCTGTTTTTGGTGTGGAGGCAATGGCTTATAGATGTGTTTGATTGAAAGCACTTTTAAAAACAAAAACAAAACCACAAAAGGAGTCATAATCCAGTTGGCCAATTGAAAGTTATTCTAAACATTTTGGCAAACATTAAATAATCACATGTTAGACACCACACCGAAAAAGTGCCCTAGCATTATTAAAAAGAAAACAAGTGCCCTGAGTTTTGGACCTCAGGGAGTAACAGCTTCACCCAAACAGGAGGAGTTTAAAGAAATGCATTGTCTGGGGTGAGGTTTGGTAGATTTATAAACAAGGTTAGGGAGGAAAGACTTCAACACACACATTATTAACCTGTAAGTGAAACTGCAGAACACGCTTCGGGGCTTAGTAGAGCATAGGTTCTTCTGTCTCCATGCAGAAAGAATTCAGTGAGAGGGAGAATGACAGGTAAGGAAAGAGTTTATTAGACTAGGACCCTTGTGAGGGGTACAAGCAGGCAGGCAATGGAGTGCTACGCCGAAAGCTAGGCAGGCTACATTTTTATAATCAAAGGAAAAGCGGGGAGAGAAAGAAGACCACCTTCTTCCTCATTCTTTCAGTAGATGTCAAGCTTCTGTCATCAGTTCCTCCTCCATGTCAGGCGGGGGAGTTTTCTTGTCCCTACATGGTCATGGTCAAACTGGGACTGTCATGGCACAATGGAAATGGGCAAAAAGGCAGTAACATATACTAACGTATGGTAAATCATCTCAGGTTTCAGTATAATGTCATCTTTTCCCTGTATTTTTGTTTTTAATATGCTCAGAGGAGCATGTCCTAGGAATCATTAACTTACTGACCTCACTGGGCAGGATGTGGGTCTCAGTTCACCATTGTTTTATTGTTTGGGGGCATGTCTCATGCTTCTGTTGCATGGTTTTGTTGCTAAGCAAGCCTGCCTTCTTCAGTGATCATTAACTTACAGGGGTCTCCCATACTTTTTTTTTCTACTTACAGTCTCCTAGTGGGATTAACTATTTAATCACCACCTTTGTCCCTTCACTCTGTCCCTATCATAAGTGTGTTATTATTAACCTGTAAAATAAAGGAAGAAAACTTTATAATCAGGCTGAGATTTTTCTTCTTTTATTTAACAGAGAACTGTTGGAAGAAAAGAATATCTTGGGTGGAAAAGGACATTCCTGATGCTTTGGAAATTGTTCAATACTTTTCCTAATACTTCAGGCACTGACTAAAGGAACTGCAGCTACAAAATATCTTGAACTCTTTAGTCAATGTCCCATATCTCCATCTGTTTTTGGTGTGGAGGCAATGGCTTAAAGTAATGATCATAAGTTTATGCACACAACACTTGCTCTATACAAACGAATCGAGCTATTTTCTGAATCAAATCTGCACAATCCTAAAGAATAAAAAAAGTTCAGGGCTTCCCTGGTGGCGCAGTGGTTGAGAGTCGGCCTGCCGATGCAGGGGACGTGGGTTCGTGCCCCGGTCCGGGAGGATCCCACGTGCCGCGGAGCGGCTGGGCCCGTGAGCCATGGCCGCTGGGCCTGCGCGTCCGGAGCCTGTGCTCCGTAGCGGGAGAGGCCACAGCAGTGAGAGGCCCGCGTACCACAAAAAAAAAAAAAAAAAGTTCAAAAAACAGGATGTTTTTCAAGGCAGGCTTTTTAAAAACTAATGTTGACTTGGCCTGTTCTAGGCTTTTTCTGGTAGTTAACAATTTGGAAGTGAGCTCATAATCTGACATAAGAAGGTCAGATTATAATACCTTTGGTCTCCATTCATTTGGTTAAATGCCAGAAGCAGTTAGTCCACTAGTTTAATGAGCATTACGGCTCATTAAAACAAATCTCCCTCATTTAAGGGTCAGCTGATTTTCTTGATGCAGTACTTGAAAAGGAGAACTGAAGGAAACAATCCCCTGAAGAGGTCTGGATCAAGATAGGTGGCTTTATCAATATCATGTCAGTAAAGGCATAATAATGCAAAAGAAATTTTAATTATAAAATTTAAAAAATTATATATGTAGTTGTAAGTTGGGCTGTCATTAAGTACAGTCCGCTATATCTCACTTTGGTAGCCAGTGTAAAATGTAAGCTGACTGCAGCTAACTTACCTTGAAACACAGGCCATCCAGAGCAACAAGTATGAGTCCCTCCTGCCATTTTCTGATCCTCTGATATGAGCTTTATGAAATGAGCCCATAAAGTAGAGGCAAGAAGCTAATTTTCCTATCTAAATGTAGGAAAGACATGAATAAATATTTTTCAAAGCCAAAAAAAAAAAGGGTATGTCTCAACCTGACACCTTCCTTCTGACCCATTTATAGCTGGGTCTTTATTGAGCATAATCAAACACTCGATTTGGTGGCTGACTATGCATGTGGCCAGTTTCACTCTCCATCCTCCTGCTTCAGTGCCAATTTAAGAATGCAAATCCTATGTGGCCAGATTTCTTTAAAGATGGTGAGAAATGTTTATTTTATTCTGGCTAAAGTTAATCACATTTTCTGAAGTGGGTCCTTACATTTACTACTTTTTAAAAATTTCAGTAACTGAAAATTTAGATCTTAAAGATGGGAATGATTTTTAAATCTACCCTTTGGAAACAGTATGCTGCACTCTTAGTCTGTGTATGACTGTAGTTATCACCACACTGCATTCAAATTATAGCCCAGCCTGGGGAAGTGTGAGCTGAACACAGCTTCTCCTGCCACCAAACCTCCAGCTGAAACAGAACCTAGGTGACTGAGAAGTGGACATGTGCTGTTTTCATGTAAGTGTGTCTGTACAGCACTAGAATATCTGATCTGCAATTGGTGGAGAGCTCAGCTGGTGCCATATGTAAAAATCAACAGGTTAATTGACCAAACTTTTATAGATTTCAATTAGTTGTTTGGGATCAAATAGACAGGCTGGGGTAATCATGATGAACCAGCCATGATCTTAACCACATTTAAGCATTTAGTACCAATATAAGTATTTTCTTATTTACTTCTTTACTCAAGTAGGGTGAGATTTTATTTTGTTCATGATTTCCTCTAAGTGAATAGTGGTAAAGTTTAACAAACTAGCATAGTTCAATTTATTAAGTTACAAAATGTAACATTAGAATATGCTTCAATTTGTGGCAGACACTATATATAAAGAAGAGATCAGGGCTTCCCTGGTGGCACAGTGGTTGAGAATCTGCCTGCCAATGCAGACGACACGGGTTCGAGCCCTGGTCTGGGAAGATCCCACATGCCGCAGAGCAACTAAACCCGTGCGCCACAACTACTGAGCCTGCACTCTAGAGCCCGCGAGCCACAACTACTGAAGCCCGCGTGCCTAGAGCCCGTGCTCCACAGCAAGAGAAACCCCGGCAATGAGAAGCCCGCGCACCACAATGAAAAGTAGCCCCCGCTCACCACAACTAGAGAAAAGCCCACGCGCAGCAACTAAGACCCAACGCAGCCAAAATAAATAAATTAATTAATTAAAAGAAGAGATCAGGAGAGAGCAGAAGCACCCCCAAGATGCTGTGCCTTTTGATTCAGAAATAATGGTTAGAAGGTAGAATCCAAATTTTTTGTTATTTATAGATGCTGCCCAAGGAAGAAATGTTTATCAGATTTCAAATATTGTAAGTTGTAAATTGGTAGTTGGCAGCTTTGAATGTAAAACTTCAATTTAGCAGGAGAAACTTGACTAAGTCAAAACTCAAGGAAAGGAAAGTCAAGGAAAATTCGGGGTATGATGCCTAAAAGCTCACTATGTGACTGTATAAAAATACGTATTGTGGTGCTATCCAACCATCCAGTATGTTGAAGAACTTCCTGTAATAGTCACAGTTGTGGGTAGAAACAACTGTGTTTCAACAAACCCCAGTGTTGTTGAGGTGTTTTTATTTTCAGTTCTTAAAGTAATATTAAATACAGGCATACCTTGTTTTATCTCTCTTCACTTCATTGTGCTTCACAGATACTGCATTATTAGCAAATTGAAGGTTTGTGGCAACCCTGCATTGAGAAAATCTATAGGCACAGTTTTCCTAACAGCATTTGCTCACTTTGTGTCTCTGCGTCACATTTTAGTAGTTCTTGCAATATTTCAAATTTTTTCGTTATTACTATATTTGTTATGCTGACCTGTGATCACTGTGATCCTTGATGTTACTATTTTTTAAAAATTTTTATTGGGACTATAGTTGATTTAAGATATTGTGTTAGCTTCTGCTGTGCAGCAAAGTGAATCAGTTATAGATATACATATATCCACTCTTTAAAAATTCTTTTCCAATATAGGTCATTACAGAGTATTGAGAAGAGTTCCCTGTGCTGTACAGTATGTCCTTATTAGTTATCTATTTTATATAGTAGTATGTGTATTTCAGTCACAATCTCCCAATTTATCCCTCCCCCCTTTCCCTCCTGGTAACCATAAGTTTGTTTTCTACATCCGTTACTCTACTTCTGTTTTGTAAATAAGTTCACTTGTACCCTTTTTTTTAGATTCCACATATAAGCGATATCATATGATATTTGGTTTTCTCTGACTTACTTCACTCAGTATGACAATCTCTAGATCCATCCATGTTGCTGCAAATGACATTATTTCATTCTTTCTTATGGCTGAGTTGATGTTACTATTGTAATTGCTTTGGGGAGCCACAAACTGCACCCATTTAAGACAGCAAACTAAAAAAACTAAATGTTGTGTATATTCTGACTGCTCCACCTACCACCTGTTCCCTGTCTCTCTCCCTCTCCTTGGGCCTCCCTATTCCGAGACACAACAATATTGAAATTAGACCAGTTAATAACCCTCCGGTGGCCTCTAAGTGTTCAAGTGAAAGGCAGAGTCACACATTTCTCACTTTAAATCAAAAGCTAGAAATGATTAAGTTTAGTGAGGAAGACATGTCAAAACCCAAGACAGGCTGAAAGCTGGGCCTCTTGTGCCAGTTAGCCAAGTTGTGAATGCAAAGGCAAAGTTCTTGAAGGAAATTGAAAGTGCTACTCCAGTGAACACACAAATGTGTGAAACGAAAGTGAAATGTGTGAAAAGAAAGTGAAACATACTTATTCTGATATGGAGAAAGTTTTAGTGGTCTGGATAGAAGATCAAACCAGCCACAACATTCCCTTAAGCCAAAGCCTAATCCAGAGCAAGGCCCTAACCGTCTTCAATTCTATGAAAGCTGAGAGAAGTGAGGAAGCTGCAGAAGAAAAGTTTGAAGCTAGCAGAGGTTGGTTCAGGAGGTTTAAGGAAAGAAATCATCTCCATAATATAAAAGTGCAAGGGGAAGCAGCAAGTGCTGATGTAGAAGCTACAGCAAGTTATCCAGATCTAACTAAGATAATTCATGAAGGTGGCTACACCAAACAACAGATTTTCAATGTAAACGAAACAGTCTTATATTGGAAGAAGATGGCATTTAGGACTTCCATAGCTAGAGAGGAGAAATCAATGCCTAGTTTCAGAGCTCTCTTGCTAGGGGCTAATGCATCTGGTGGCTTTATGGTGAAACCAATGCTCATTTACCATTCTGAAAATCCTAGGGTCCTTAAGAATTATGCTAGATCTACTCTGCCTGTGCCCTGCAAATGGAACAATAAAGCCTGGATGACAGCACAGCTACTTACTACATGGTTTCCTGAATATTTTAGGCCCACTGTTGAAATCAACTGCTATTAAAAAAAATAGATTCCTTTCAAAATATTATTATTCATTGACAATGCACATGGTCACCCAAGAACTCTGATGGAGATGTACAATGAGATTAATGCTTTTTTCATGCCTGCTAACACAACATCCATTCTGCAGTCCATGGATCAAGGGGTAATTTTGACTCTCAAGTGTTAGTACTTAAGAAATACATTTTGGATTTTGTTAGGCATAGTTGATTTTAACTAAACAAGAGAAACCTGGCAATATCTATTAAAATTAAAATTCAGATAGAAAAAGAGGATTACATTTTGTAAGGCTATAGCTGCCATAGATAGCAATTCCTCTGATGGATCTGGGCGAAGTCAGTTGAAAACCCTCTGAATTGGAAAGGATTCACCATTCTAGATGCCATTAAGAACATTCATGATTCATGGGAAGAGGTCAAAATATCAATATTAACAGGAGTTTGGGAGAAGTTGATCCCAACCCTCACAGGTGACTTTGAGGGGTTCAAGACTTTCATGGAGGAAACAAAAAAAAAAGGGTGTGGGACTTCCCTGGTTTAGCCAAGTTGTGAATGCAAAGGCAAAGTTCTTGAAGGAAATTGAAAGTGCTACTCCAGTGAACACACAAATGTGTGAAACGAAAGTGAAATGTGTGAAAAGAAAGTGAAACATACTTATTCTGATATGGAGAAAGTTTTAGTGGTCTGGATAGAAGATCAAACCAGCCACAACATTCCCTTAAGCCAAAGCCTAATCCAGAGCAAGGCCCTAACCGTCTTCAATTCTATGAAAGCTGAGAGAAGTGAGGAAGCTGCAGAAGAAAAGTTTGAAGCTAGCAGAGGTTGGTTCAGGAGGTTTAAGGAAAGAAATCATCTCCATAATATAAAAGTGCAAGGGGAAGCAGCAAGTGCTGATGTAGAAGCTACAGCAAGTTATCCAGATCTAACTAAGATAATTCATGAAGGTGGCTACACCAAACAACAGATTTTCAATGTAAACGAAACAGTCTTATATTGGAAGAAGATGGCATTTAGGACTTCCATAGCTAGAGAGGAGAAATCAATGCCTAGTTTCAGAGCTCTCTTGCTAGGGGCTAATGCATCTGGTGGCTTTATGGTGAAACCAATGCTCATTTACCATTCTGAAAATCCTAGGGTCCTTAAGAATTATGCTAGATCTACTCTGCCTGTGCCCTGCAAATGGAACAATAAAGCCTGGATGACAGCACAGCTACTTACTACATGGTTTCCTGAATATTTTAGGCCCACTGTTGAAATCAACTGCTATTAAAAAAAATAGATTCCTTTCAAAATATTATTATTCATTGACAATGCACATGGTCACCCAAGAACTCTGATGGAGATGTACAATGAGATTAATGCTTTTTTCATGCCTGCTAACACAACATCCATTCTGCAGTCCATGGATCAAGGGGTAATTTTGACTCTCAAGTGTTAGTACTTAAGAAATACATTTTGGATTTTGTTAGGCATAGTTGATTTTAACTAAACAAGAGAAACCTGGCAATATCTATTAAAATTAAAATTCAGATAGAAAAAGAGGATTACATTTTGTAAGGCTATAGCTGCCATAGATAGCAATTCCTCTGATGGATCTGGGCGAAGTCAGTTGAAAACCCTCTGAATTGGAAAGGATTCACCATTCTAGATGCCATTAAGAACATTCATGATTCATGGGAAGAGGTCAAAATATCAATATTAACAGGAGTTTGGGAGAAGTTGATCCCAACCCTCACAGGTGACTTTGAGGGGTTCAAGACTTTCATGGAGGAAACAAAAAAAAAAGGGTGTGGGACTTCCCTGGTGGTCCAGTGGTTAAGACTCTGCGCTTCCAATGCAGGGGGCGGGGGTTCGAGCCCTGGTTGGGGAACTAAGATCCTACATCCCATGCAGGGCAGCCAAAAAAAAAAAAAATTAAGTTATATATGTTGTTCTTTCAGACATAATGCTATTGCACACTTACTATAGTATAACGTAAACATAACTTTTTATTTTTTTTTCATTTTTGCGGTACGCGGGCCTCTCACTGTTGTGGCCTCTCCCATTGCGGAGCACAGGCTCCGGACGTGCAGGCTCAGCGGCCATGGCTCACGGGCCCAGCCGCTCTGTGGCATGTGGGATCTTCTCGGACGGGGGCACGAACCCATGTCCCCTGCATCGGCAGGCGGACTCTCAACCACTGCACCACCAGGGAAGCCCCGTAAACATAACTTTTATATGCACTGGGAAACCAGAGAAATTCGTGTGACTTTATTATCATATTCTCTTTATTGCAGTGGTCTGGAACCAAACTTGCAATGTCTCCAAGGTATGCCTGTATACATCTTAGCACCTTTGGCAATTTTGTCCAAATAGACTTTGACAAATAAGGTATGAATATAACCCTTTTCATCTTCATTTCTCCAAATGCAGAATCACCTTCATTTTCCTCTATAACATACAATGTTTCTGCTTCAACTGCTGAAAGAATTCCTTCATTCTGATCTTCAAATATGTAGAGAATTTTACAAGTCCCTGTGGGGGGGAATATGTTCCTTGTCATCGAATTTATTATTAAAAGTCATGACCAGACCTGCACCTCACTCTCCTGACTTTGCTCCTCTGTGTAACTGGTGTCTGTATTCTTCCAGTCTTGTGCACAGTTATTTGGGACTGAGATTTTTATGCATTACACTCTGTTGTCAGGCCTCTTCATTTGGTGCTGAGAGCCTGCCTTCAACCTCAGCTAGCCAGACTTCAAGGTTCTGGGCCTCTCGTCACAGTTTTCCTATGTATATGTATATATGTATATGAAACTTTCTCTCTCTCTCTCTCTCTCTCTCTCTCTCTCTCTCTCT
>NW_020175322.1:231721-233012 GCF_003031525.2 Neophocaena asiaeorientalis asiaeorientalis | reverse complement strand
ATATATATAGTTAATTTGTGACCCAAACTGGCTGGATCTCCCATTTGAGGATTCATTAGACAGTCACTCTTCATCTTTGTTATACCATCTCTGATCCATATCCATCTGGATTTCTTTATTTAATTCATTGACTTTCTTTATATAGCTTTTTCCTTCTTTGTTGAGATGAAAGATTGCTGAAACCCTCTGGTGTTGCCCTCCCCCGCCCCCACCCCATGCTTTAGGTTGTTAAAGTGAATTTGGGGTTTGAAGATCATGAACTCATTGAAGCAATGAGTACACTTCACTGTGTGGGAAACATGTATTTTTATGAACAGCCATAACTTTCCTTTGGATCTGCTATCAGATTTGACCTCTGTTTTGTCTACTCTGGAATTTTAAACACTATGATCAGACACAGTACACTTCATTGGCTGAGTGTCTTCCTCAGATGTCTCCAGGGGGCTCAAACTCTGACTTGAAAGTTTCTGTTACCAACTATGACATTTATCTGATCATTGATTCAGCTGACTTAACTATGGTATCCAAGCTTTTCCCACTGATTACTATTGCCTGTTGATCAACATCTGCATGTCTTCATTGATCCTCCAATTCTCACTGTCCTTCTTTCTTCCATCTCTTGTATTTTCTGAAGGATGCTGGATATATGAGGATGGTAATATTCATGCAGGTCCTGGTCCAGTTTCTTGAAGACTTGGTGAGTAATCTGCTTTGCTGTCCTCTGCTATTGGTGATACTTTTGAGTTTGTCAGTGTGCCTTTTCAACACCTACCTTTTAAACACTCATGTCAGCATGATTTTTTTTTTTTTCCAAAATACTGCTGTGTTCTGTCAGTCTTTTGGAATCTCACACATACCGTCGTTTACTCGATTTATGTTGCTTCCAGCAAGTGTCTATCGGTGGCTCTCTTTTGTGCATCACGAAAAGTGCGATATCCACTCCTGCTCTGGTCTTGAACACAGCCCGCTAACTCCACGGTGACCTGTGAGGTCCAGTTCTCCAAGGTAAATGCATGGTGCCCAGCGTGACCGCTCATTTCGCTCACAGGGTGGGAAGGAACGCTTTACATGACGAATATACTTGTATTCTTCCTCCTTCCAGTTCTTTTTAGGTTGGTATTTCTTCAAAAGATTCCTGAGTTGCTTTGTAAAGCTGAGTTCAGTCTCTGTCGTTTCCCTGACAAATGTGATGTATTTCTCAAGAATACCAACTCCTCACTGCTTGTGTTTTCCTAAGTCGAACGGATCCCCGAGCTCGGTGCCCCAGTCCGGGAGCAGGGGCGGTTAGAGG
>NW_020175322.1:214451-231436 GCF_003031525.2 Neophocaena asiaeorientalis asiaeorientalis | reverse complement strand
ATCGCTCCACCCACCGCCCGCCGTGGCCTCTTGTGTGCTTTAGTTTGTAAATGACCCGGATGTTCTCCCGAGTCCGGAAGCGCGCGCTCAAGCTTTGTCCAGGCGAATGGCGCACGGGCCCGGAGGGAAAGACCGAGGGGTACGGACGTCGCCTGTCAACGCTACCCTGGCCCTGGACCTAGCAGGATGGAGCGCTCCAGAGGGAGGTCCGACGGGTCTCTGGGATGCAGCATCCTGGGAGGAGCCCGGAGGTCCAAGAGGCCTTCTCATGTAAGAAAGGAGTTGGCCCGTGGGTGGTCCCAGAGCGCTTCTGGTAACAGGACCCCTGGAACACTATTGGGTCTTCCCGCTGGCACCTCAGGCCAGACTTACCTCTGCCTCCTCATTCCATTCTCTCTCGACCACCCATAAACCAGACTGTACCGTCCAACCTTCTCGCCCTCTTCTGGTAGAGGTGAACCAGACACATTCAGTCCATACAGGCAAAATAAATGCTAAGCCAAAGCCAAGCATAAAATGGAACGCCATCATCTGAGAATTAACTTCAGAGATAATTAACGTCAGTAATCTGATGTTTTATGGTTAGAAATTCAACTAAAAAACTTAAAATTATATAGTAGGTTGTACGGACAACATCTCAGATATGTCAGGCTTAGATAGTTCCTGTGGTCCTTATATTACGCATTTGTGGGATGAAAAAAATGTTTATGTTCACGTCATGCTATTGCATCATTATCATTAACTTTAATTCACGAAGGAGATTTTTCAGTAAAATTTTCTAGAAGGAACTTTGTTCCTAGGATTCATAGCTTGAATAGACATTTTAAAAACCCTTTGTTTTTTGCTAAAAATTAGTTGGCAGACTATAAGCTATCTTTTGTTTGTTTAAAATTTTAGCTTCCTCAAAAAGCCAGAAAAAGAACTACAAAATTAACCAAATAAAGAACACGGAAGGAAATGATAACCATAAAAGCATAAATTAATGAGGTAGGAAACAAAAGATAGTGAAAATAATAAATCAAAATACTGGTTCTTTTGGAAAAAATTAACAAGATCAACAAGCCAGTAGCTAAACTGATTGAGAAAAAAGGGAAGAAAGCACAAAAATACAAAATATAAAGGGGCATAGGGGAATTAACCATTGAAACAGAGGAAACTAAAAAAATATATGAGACTACTTTGTACAACTTTATGCAAATAAATTTCAAACTACAGATGAAATCAATAATTTCAGAGGAGAATACAGTTTCCCAAAATTGACCCTCATGGAGAGAGAAAACATTAACAGACCAATCTCCATAAAATAATAGAGAAATTTATCAAATAAATACACCATATATAGGAGAATTCTATCAAATCCTTAAACACCAGACAAGCCTAATACTACACAAATTATTCCAGGAACTAAAAGATGAAAGGAAATAGCCAAATCCTTTTGCAAAGCAAGTATATCAATTAATATAAATTAATTAATAGAATTAAACTGTTTTAAAAATCCTAAGGGATCCATAAAGAACTATTAGAACTAGTAAATGAGTTCAGCAAGGTTGCAGGATACAAGATCAATATACAAAAATCAATTGTACTTCTATACACTGACAGTGAATAATCTGAAAATAAAATTAGAACAATTCCACATACAATAGCATAAAAAGAATAAAATACTTAAGAATAAATTTCCCAAAATGAGTTTAGGATTTGTACACTGAAAACCACAAAACATTATTGAAAGAAACTGAAGAAGTTCTAAACAAATGGAAAGACACCACTGGTTCATGGATTAGAATATTGTTAAGATGGCAATACTCTCCAAATTGATCTGTAGATGCAACACAATCTCTATCAGAATTCCAGCTGCTTTTTTTGCAGAAATTGACGAGCTGATTCTAAAATTCCTATGGAAATGTAAGGGGCCTAGATTAGCCAAAACAGTATTGAAAAATAAGAATGAAGTTGGAGAATTTGTACTTCCCAATTTCAAAACTTACTACAAGACTACAGTAATCAAGACAATGAGGTACTGGTATAAGGATAGAAATAGAGATTAACGGAATAGAATTGAAAGTTCAGAAACAAACCTTTACATGTATGGTCATTTGATTTTCAACAAAGGTGCCAAGACAATTCAAGGTGGAAAGAATAATCTTTTCAACAAATATCGCTGGGACAACTGGATATCCAGATGTACAATAATAAAGTTGGACCCCTTCCTCACCCTGTACAGAAAAATTAATTCAAAATCTATCATAGACCTAAGTGTAAGAGCTAAAATTATAAAACTCTTAGAAGAAAACATGGAAGTAAATTTCTGTGACCTTAGGTTAGACAAAGCCTTCTGATATATGACACTAAAAGCAAGTGAGAAAAGAAAAATAAATTGGCATCCATCAAAATGAAAAACTTCTGTGCTTCAAAGACACCATCAAGAAAGTGAAAATACAATTCAAAAGTGGGAGAAAAAATTTGTAAATAAAGGACCTGGACCCATGTCTCACACCATACACAAGAAAAAGATGCAAACGACCAGAGGTCTAAATGTTAAAGATGTAGTCACACAAGTAGTAGAAGAAAGCTTATATAAAGAATTCGTACAACCCAACAATAAATACAGATAGCCCAATTTAAAACTAGGCAAAAGATTTGAATACCTCCAAAGAAGATATACAAATTGCCAAAAGCACGTGAAAAGATTCTCAACAGGATTAGCCATTAAGAAAATGAACATCAAAACTACCATGAAATTGCACTTCACACCCACTAGCATTGCTAGAATAAAAAACATGAACAATAACAAGTTTGGAGAGAATGTGGAGACATTGGAACCCTTATACATGCTGGTGGTGCAGCTGCTTTGGAAAACTGTCTGACGGTTTCTCAAACAGTTAAACATAGAGTTACCATATGACCCAGCAATTCCACTCCTAGGTATCTACCCAAGAGAAGTAAAAACATATGTGGACACAAAATCTTGTACACGAATGTTCATAGCTTTGTTCATAATAGCTAAAAAGTAGAAACAATACAAATGTCCGTCAACTGATGAATGGGTAAACAAAATGTGGTATATTTATACAATGGAATACTATTAAGCCATAAAAAGGAATGAAGTACTAATACACGCGACAATGTGAATGAACCTTGAAATTATTATATCAAGTGAAAGAAGCCAGACACACAGATTATATGATTCCATTTGCATGAAAATTCCTGAGTAGACAAATTCTTAGAAAAAGAGAGTAGATAGGGTTAGGGATAAGGTGTGACTGCTAATGGGTATGGAGTTTCTTTCTGAGGTGATGAAAATATTCTGGAATTATATACTGTTGATCCACACACACTTTATGAATACACTAAAACCCACTGAATTGTACACTTTAAAAGGGTGAGCCTTACTCTTTGTGAATTATATCTCAGTAAAGCTGTTAACTTTTATAACCCATATAAAAGTGGAGGTAAGGGTTATAATAAGAAAGAAATCTATAAATTGATAAGGAATTATTTCCAGTTTATGTTGTTAAGATATAAAAGTGCAATCAACTGGAAGCAACCCAAATGTCCATGAACCAGTAGAGGGATAAACAAATTTTTCCAGCCACACAACAAAATAGTACACAGCAATAATAAGGAAAAGAACAAGTAGTACTTTTAACAACAATTATGAATCTCACTTTCATTATGCTAAGTGAAAGAGGCCAGATGATACAAAGGGCTAGATACTGTCTGATTCCATTTCTATGATATTCTAGAAAAGGTAAAATAATAGAGAGAGGAATTAAATCTGTGTTTGCCAGAGGCTGGGAGTGGAAGAAGAAGATTGACTGCAAAGGGACAGGGAACTTATTGGGGTGCTGGACATGTTCTGTATCTTGATTTTGGTGGTGGTTACCTAGTTTGATAGCCAGCATCAATCAAACTGTACACTTAAAAGGAGCGAATATATCATACTTCAATAAACCTTCCTTTTAAAAAAACACAAAAGTTTGAAAGTATATTTCATATGCTGGCTTTTGTGTAAGTAAGGGAAATAAAAGTCTATATTGTGTGGCTTATTTTTGTAAAAGGAAAGATAAACCAGAAATTTAATGAAACTGGCTTATCTAGAGGGGCTAGGTGGGAATGGAGAGAGAGGAAGAGAGAAAAGAATGAGACTTTTCTGAATACATCTTTTTCATATAGTGTTGACTTTTTAACTGTGTTAATATTTTACATATTCAAAAAATAAATCGATGAGGATGGGGAAAATACTTAACGTTTAAAAATGAACCTAGTTGAAAGTCAAATTGATGACAAACTCATTTATACAGAAGAAAAAAATATGATTAGTTCAAGTAACTTTGAACACCGTCCTTTTAATTGGACATATTCTGAGAATTGAAAAAAATCTACAAAGAACTCTTGACTTTTACTTGATATTTTTGCTGTTGGTAGTGGTATAAGTATAACAACTCTGAAACTATTTTGTGTGTATTGTAGGATTGAGCAAATGACTAAATACATCAATAATGTTGGGAGTGAATGTTTTCACTGTGGAAAAAGAGATATTGAGAGAGAGAATTAGCCCCTGACAGCTGGGAGCTGACCTGACACCAGAGGTAGGCTGTGGTGTTTATTAAAAGTAAAAATTTCACAGAACACCAACGTCAGGGAAGGCCACCCTGTGATGGTGATGGATCCAAATAAAAAGAGGGCCACCTCATAATCGTGTCCAAACACAGACAAAAACTTGAACATTGTTTAAAACCACAAAAATGGCCTAACCCTGTGATTGGTAGCCTTGTTCCCATGTTTCACTCTTTCTAGAAAAGAATTAAGATACCTGCCCATAGAGTTAGCCCTGCCTCCTTACAGCCATATCCAGAGCAATGTGCACTCCCTCAAACCTTCCTCCATAATCACCCAACACAAGCCCAAATCCTGCTAAGTCCTTTCTGACACCCTCCCCCTGGGATGTCCCATGGCTCCGCAAGTTGAGCAGTTTCCCTTGTTGCAACAGGTCATAAATCTAACTTCGTTTAACTGTAGGTGTGCTCCTGGTGGCCTTTGGCTGATGAAGGAAATTTACAATATAGATGTGGAACACAGAACGGAGAGGAAAAGCCCTGTGGTGTTAGAGGGGAATTAGGGTTATCTACTTGAGCTCATGATTTTTTAAAAAAATGTGTTCATGTATCTCCTAAATCTGTCAGCTGAAAGGGCTGGGAAGCGATACTCCAAGTAGCACTGGACATGAATATCTCCCAGATTTTGATTTCTAAATATTTCCCATTTAAAAAGAACCAGGGCTTCTTGGAGAAATGGCTGATTCCAGGACTGGGGCAGGGAAAGTGTGAGATAAGCCTGGAATATATTGTGTGACAGAAAACAAGAAAACACTCGAATGATGAGGACATATCAAAGGTCACAGGCATGAGCTTGAGGGGCTGCCACTGGTTAAAGTAGAGACAACTTGTGTATCAAAAATGAATAGTTTAAAAACGTGCAATTATAAATAAGAATCTACGAGTTCATAGTACTACTAACATTACTACTAATAATACAAAAGGAGGGGGAAGGAAAAGTGCTTTTTTAAAATAGAAGAATGCCAACCAATAAATGTAGGAATTATAACATCGGAAAATTACCATTTTTGTAACAACCATGGTTAATAGTTGATTCGCACAAGAACCAATGGAGGACTTCCCTGGTGGCACAGTGGTTAAGAATCCGCCTGCCAATGCAGGGGACACAGGTTCGAGCCCTGGTCCGGGAAGATCTCACATGCCGCAGAGCAACAAAGCTCATGTGCCCCAGCTGCTGAGCCTGTGCTCTAGAGCCCGCAAACCACAACTACTGAGCCCGCGTGCCACAACTACTGAAGCCCGCGCGCCTAGAGTCTGTGCTCCGCAACAAGAGAAGCCACCGCAATGAGAAGCCCGCGCACTGCAGCAAACAGTAGCCTCCGCTCACCACAACAAGAGAAAGCCTGTGTGCAGCAATGAAGACGCAACGCAAACAAACAAACAAAAAAAAAACAAGGCAAAGTGCAGCAGAGATTCATAAAAGTGTCTTTTCACAATGAGTTCCAGAAATTGCAATTATGTCTGTCTTTTTTTTCAAGACTGATTCTAGTGGGTTTGATTTGTCTCCAAGTTAAAAGTTTTAAACATACAATTCAAAGTGGCCACACAGAATGATGGAACTGAAATAATATGTCTATTTCTTCATCCTTACATTTTATTGTGGGGACTGTATTTCAAATGTACAATTTAAAGCAGGGTATGGCGGGAGGGGGTAATTAGAGGCATTAAGGAGCTCAAAGCCAGAACCAAAGATTCAGAACCTTTACAAATTCACCCTTAAAACATGCGGCTAATGAAATGTGGTATGCATATACAGTGGAATATTATTTGACCTTAAAAAGCAGTGAAGGGCTTCCCTGGTGGCGCAGTGGTTGAGAGTCCGCCTGCCGATGCAGGGGACACGGGTTCGTGCCCCGGTCCGGGAAGATCCCACATGCCGCGGAGCGGCTAGGCCCGTGAGCCATGGCCGCTGAGCCTGCGCGTCCGGAGCCTGTGCTCCTCAACGGGCGAGGCCGCAACAGTGAGAGGCCCGCGTACCGCAAAAAAAAAAAAAAAAAGGAGTGAAATTTTGACACATTCTATTCCATGGATGGATCTTGAAGACATTAATGCAAAGTGAATTAAGCCAGACGCAGAAGGACAACTAATGTATGATTCCACTTCTATGAGGTACCTAGGTAGTCAAATTCATAGAGAGGGAAAGTAAAAAGATGGTTGCCAGGGGCGGGGAGGGGAGGATGAGTTATCGCTTAGTGGGCACAGAGTTTTTGTTTGGGATGATGACAAAGTCCTGGGGATGGATGGTGGAGACAACAATGTGAATGTAATTAATGCCACTGAACTGTAAACGTGTAAATAGTTCAAATAGTAAACTTTATTTGATGTACATTTTACAATAAAAAATAAATTGGAAAAATTGCTAAGTAAACAGAAACCAAGGGGAAAACTCACTTTAACCCAAATAATAGTAATAATTAAAAAAAAAAAAAAAGCACGCTGCTGAGTCTGCGTGTCAGGGGCTGACTTGGTACTAATTTGCCTGCAGAATGCAATGTTTATTAAAGAGTAATTTTTAAATGTGCTAATCTGCAGGGAGATCAGCTCGGTGCTTTGTGACCACCTAGAGGGGTGGGATAGGGAGGGTGGGAGGGAGATGCAAGAGGGAGGGGATATGGGGATATATGTATATGTACAGCTGATTCACTTTGTTATACAGCAGAAACTGACACACCATTGTAAAGCAATTATACTCCAATAAAGATGTTAAAAAAAAACCATGAAATGTTAACATCAAAAAAAAAAATTTAAAAAAAGGTGCCAATCTGAAGGTTCTTTATTGTTAAAACGGTAACCACAACAACTGTTAGACCCACAACGTGGGCTCCTTGGGGAGGCCATCTGCGAGCGCCCTCTGAAAGCAAAGACCCAGCCTGGGGACTCCAGGCCGCCTATGACGTGAAGTTTCTCCACCGCGCTTCTCAGTGCTCACCCAGCAGACAAAACACACGTTAATGCAATTAAAGTGTCAATTCCAGCAATAAAAAGATACGAGCTATCAAGCCACGAAAACACACGAGGAAACTCAAATGAATATTGTAAGTGAAAGAAGCCAATCTGAAAAGGCTGCACACTGTGGGATTCCAACTATATGACATTCCGGAAAAGGCAGAACTATGGAGGCAGTGAAAAAGGATCAGTGTTGGCAGGGGTTGGAGGGGAGGAAGGGATGAACAAGGTGGCACACAGAAGATTTTTAAGGCAGTGAAACTATTCTGTAGGATGCTGCAATGGTGGATACATGTCATCACACATTTGTTAAAACCCGTAGAGTGTACAATACAAAGAGTGATCCCTAATGTAAACTATAGACTTTGGGTCATTATTTTGTATCAATATTGACTCACCTGTCATAACAAATGTACCACACTAATGCAAGATGTTAGTAATAGGGGAAATTGGGGAGGATGGGGTGGGTGTATGGGAACTCTCTACTTACTAATAAATTTTTCTATAAACCTAAAACTGCTCTACAAATAAAGTTTATTAATTTAAAACAAAGCATTAGTTCACTTTTCCTTCTTTGTACCATAATATTTACCTCATTTATTGCCTTAGCAATGACATTGTTTAGAATTGCCAGTGCATAGGGATAGTAAAAACCAGCCAGACATTTTAGTCTCCAGTGAGGTCCTCTGCTCTGAACTGCTTGGATGTCTGGGCCTGGCGGTGTGTGCCCAGCACCCAGCACAGTAGCTGCTGAGAGCAAGGCGTTCGGTGCTGGCTATGGATTGAGTGGATCTGAGACTTGTGGGCTGTGGGCCTACAGCTTTTGCTCAGGGTTCCGAATGTAAACATGGCTGAAGAGTTGAAACGTTTTTGCAGAAGTGATTCCTCAGCCAATGAGGAGGAGGTTAATCTCCAGGACTTGGACTTCTTGATCAAATGAGCCTGCAATGCCTTGAAGGTAGCAATTCCACCTGACCTCATTCAGAACATTTTTCTTCCCATAGACCTTTTTTTTTTTTTTTTTTTTTTTTTTTTGCGGTACGCGGGCCTCTCACAGTTGTGGCCTCTCCCGTTGCAGAGCACAGGCTCCAGACGCGCAGGCTCAGCGGCCATGGCCCACGGGCTCCGCCGCTCCGCGGCATGTGGGATCTTCCCGGACCGGGGCACGAACCCGTGTCCCCTGCATCGGCAGGCGGACTCTCAACCACTGCGCCACCAGGGAAGCCCTTCCCATAGACCTCCGATTACTGATTCAGAACCATTTATTCTGTGTCCTTTATTGGGAACTCCTTATGTCCATGCCTCTCTCTCGCTTTGTCACAGCTTACCCTTCCCCCCTCCATATCAAGTCCATTCTCTAGTAGGACTGTGTCTTTATTCCCACCTTACCCCTAGGTTGTTCATGACATTTTTTTCCCTTAAATTCCATATATATCTGTTAGCATATGGTATTTGTTTTTCTCTTTCTGACTCACTTCACTCTGTATGACAAACTCTAGGTCTACCCACCTCATTACAAATAGCTCGATTTCATTTCTTTTTATGGCTGAGTAATATTCCATTGTATATGTGTGCCACATCTTCTTTATCCATTCAACTGATGATGGACACTTAGGTTGTTTCCATGTCCTGGCTATTGTAAATAGAGCTGCAATGAACATTTAGGTACATGACTCTTTTTGAATTATGGTTTTCTCAGGGTATATGCCCAGTAGTGGGATTGCTGGGTCATATGGTAATTCTATTTGTAGTTTTTTAAGGAACCTCCATACTGTTCTCCATAGTGGCTGTACCAATTCACATTCCCACCAGCAGTGCAAGAGTGTTCCCTTTTCTCCGCACCCTCTCCAGCATTTATTGTCTCTAGGTTTTTGATGATGGCCATTCTGACTGGTGTGAGATGAATGTAGTTTTGATTTGCATTTCTCTAATGATTAATGAAGTTGGGAATTCTGTATTTTCAAGAGGCACTTCATTGCTCTATTCTCATAGTCTTTTACGGGCTTGTGCATCTCCCTATGTAATCTTTTGTGTTAAATAGCTGTTTCCTGATCTACCTTAGTTCTTCTGTTCTCAGCATATCAGTCGTGCTTTCAGCATCGATACTATTTAGTCTGTTATCGAGGAATCTTGCTTTTGTTGAGTGAGATATTCTTTTTATTTATTTGTCATTTATTTATTTATTATTGAAGTGTAGTTGATGCACCATATTATATAAGTTACAGGTTACAGTAGAGTGAGTCACACTTTTTAGAGGTTCTACTCCATTTATAGTTATTATAAAATATTGGCTATATTCCCTGTGTTGTACAATATACACTTGTAGCTTTTTTTTTTTCTTTTGAGAATAGATTGCAATCACTGTCTAACCTTCTGTATTTCTTGCAAAGGATTCATTGCTAGTCTCTGAATTAATGTTTGAGGTTCTTTGTGCAGTGAAAGTTTTTCTTTGGTTTCAGAAAACTCGACTTCCTGTTTATTCATACTTCCTTGAGTAAAGTCTTGTTGATCTTTTTGTTCTTACTGATAACTTATTTGGAGTGGTTTTATAGTTTATGTAAATATTTTAACGGATTTTAAAAGGAGTGAGTTCTTGGGGGTATTATTTGCACTACCATTAGCCTGAGAGCACTCTCATATGTGAGAAGCCACCTGGCCGGGGTGGGGGCAGGCACTGAGGAGATCATCGGACAAGGACACCGAATGGGCTGTGAACTGGGGCCATGTCCTGCAGGGCCTTCGGACGGAGTTAGGGTGTTGCGCCTTACCCTGAGAGCTGTGCCAAATGGAGAGCAGTGAGGAGTATTACAGGGAAATAGTATCATCCTCTTTGGTTTAAGGAAGATTATCTAGGTAAGGAGATCGGCTTTGGTGAGGTGAGCAGAGAGATAAAATGGGGGCTAGAAAGCAGACTTTCCAATATTGATACTTTTGAGAAGCTCTAAAAAGCACAAGTCTTCCTGCAGAGCCACCTTGTCCTATGCCTCTTGTGCTCATAGACCTGCAGGCTGCCAGCCATACCTTAAGCTCAGCTTGTGGGTAGATTCCTGCCAGTGAGAACAATGTGTATCCCTTGGATGCATGGCTCTTAAGGTGCAGAAGAAGCAGGGGTATATTTGGACAGGGCTCAGGCTTCGGTGTCAGACACACCTGGTTTGAGTCCGGATTCTGCCACTTCCTAGATGATGGTCTTGGGCAAGTCACTTAATCTTTCAGAAAGTTCTCATTTTTAGACCAAAGTATGAGAGGCCTCTTCCCTGGGCCCCTGGCTTTAGAAGGCCCTGTTGTGGTCCTCTCCTGCCCACAGGGAATCTATGCCACTGATCAAGGCCCACATGTTAGTCTATGTGAATGGTGCCCCCCAGACTTGTGCAGTGCACATCCTGTGCAACTGCCCAGTGTGGACCGCTAATAATAGTGAAAAGAGGAGGCGGGATTGAGGACACTAAGGGGGTAAAATCCAGCCTTGGCAGGTGTCAGGATGTGACCAGTAGAATGACGGGGCCATCAACAGCCAGAGGAAAATATGGCAGAGACTTGAGAGGTCAATTTTAGGTGTGTTAAGACTTTGGCCCTGCCAAACAGCCATCCAGAGCTATCCAGCAGCCCAAACTCATGAGGGTCTCAGGGCTCGACACAGCTTTGGAAATCACTGGCATTAGGGTCACGGTTGAGGCCTGGTGAGGATTGAGCCTATTCTCCTGGGGGGCATATGTGTTTAATGGACATGAGGGCACAAAGGGGCCATGAGAAGAGCAGAGGGCTTTAGGGTTCTGGGATAATGGGACGTCACTGGTGGTACGTCCCAGGAGTAGAGGGTTTTGAGAGATCAGTGAAGACAGAATCATTTGCCTAGAAGACAGTTCTTCCTGGAGGAACAAAGACACGGTGAGTGAGTAGTGTGGATGTTGAAGCCAGGAGGTGGTCTACACCTGCAGAAACGTGGTGGTGATAGGAAGCAGGGAGAAAGGTGGTGAGCTTGAGGGCAGAGCAGGATCAGGCCGACAGTCCTGAGAGCACGGTGAGGGGAGGAGCTGCAGAAAGAGGCTAGCTCATGAGGCAATGTCAGAGGGGAAGCAAAGGGTGCCAGTCAAGAGAAAATGTCCGGGGGGAGGGCAGTAGTCCCAAGGAGTAGGAGTCAATGTGTGCGAAGAAAAGAGACAAAATAGGGAAGATGTTTGAAGGGTAGGGAAGGGGTATTGGGCCTGGGTTTCGGCTTGCTGGCAGAGGAAGAGAGCAGGTATCTATCTGCCAAGACTTCTGCAGGTGGGAGTCAGGGTAGCATTGGAAGCATCTAGATTTTTTTTTTTTTAAGAAGATGTTGGGGGTAGGAGTTTATTAATTAATTCATTTTTGGCTGTGTTGGGTCTTCGTTTCTGTGCGAGGGCTTTCTCTAGTTGCGGCAAGTGGGGGCCACTCTTCATCGCGGCGCGCGGGCCTCTCACTATCGCGGCCTCTCTTGTTGCGGAGCACAGGCTCCAGACACGCAGGCTCAGTAGTTGTGGCTCACGGGCCTAGTTGCTCCGCGGCATGTGGGATCTTCCCAGACCAGGGCTCAAACCTGCGTCCCTTGCATTGACAGGCAGACTCCCAACCACTGCGCCACCAGGGAAGCCCTGGATCTAGATTTTGATGAAGCTTTGATTATGTCTTCTATGGTGTCTTCTATGTGTGGTCCTCTTGTGCCTTCTGTGGTGTGCTTGTGTCTCTGACGGGAACGTGCGCTGTTACACGTGTTTAATGTATTTCAGCTGATCCCCCGCTCCCTAAGGGTATCAGTTCATTTCATCTTACAGGACAATGAGTGCCTATTATTTTCAGAGTACAATGGGAGACATAAAATGACTAACAGCTCTCCTAGGTTAAGCAGCCTACAAGAGCATCAGCTGAACTTGTGATAAGGTTGTCGAACAAGTCTGCATAGCTAGCTATGTAGGGTTAAACAATATTGACAAGATTAAGATTCAACACTGGCGGGGAGGATGGGTTAAACAGCCCATTTAGGATGGTTAAGGTCCAAGTGCCGTGTGTAGAAGTAAAAACACAAGATGAATTGCATAAAGGCTGGAGCTCGGGAGCCTGACTTGGCAGTAGTTCACATAAGAGGTCACTCTGTGGTCCACAACTGAGTCTTGTGCTCCTCAGTGACTTAAAGCTTTTGTATATGCCCGGAGTAATAACGATAGCTTCTATACCTGACACATCTCAGATGGCTGGTACTTTTACTCCTCTAGTGTTTCTTTTTGATCCTCATATCCATATTATGTGGTGTCATTAGCCTGCTTTACAGACAAAGAAAAGGACACAGGGAGGTGAAACAGCTCATCTCACGTCACACAACTGGGAAGTGAGGGAGCCATGTTCTTTCCACTGAGCCACACAGCCCTCAGCGTGACTCAGCTGCTTAAAAAGCTGATAAACTTCGGTGTGTGTTAATAAAAATGGCGTGTCCAGGTTGTGAGACTCCGTGGTGTCTGTGTGCTTGGTTTAGGCCAGCCAGATCCCATCTGGGACATTGGTCATTTCTAGAGATCCCGCTATAACGAAGGATGCTCTAGGTGTGAACAGGGATGTGGTGGGGGTAGTATAGGGTCACAAGAAGGTTCAGGGAATTAAGGATGCAGTCATGTGGCTCAGAGGGATGAATTGAGATGGTTCTTGGAGTACAAAGAAATTTAGTGGAAATATGACGGAGGCAGATTTAGATTAGTTCAGTTTATAACTGCAACAAGTTGGAATCTTAGAGTTCAACAGTAACGTGTGGACGAGTAAATCCACACAACAAAATACTAGGCAACTCTTTAAGAAGATGTACAGTTGACCCTTGAACAACATGGGTTTGAGCTGCACAGGTTCACTTATACGCCGATTTTTTTTTTTTAATCTTTAAAAATTTATTTTTGGCTGCACGGGGTCTTCTGTTGCTGCACGTGGGCTTTCTCTAGTTGGGGCGAGCGGGGGCTACTCTTCATTGCAGTGCTCCAGCTTCTCATTTCGGTGGCTTCTCCTGTTGCAGGGCACGGGCTCCAGGCACGTGGCCTCAGTAGTTGTGGCACCCAGGCTTAGTTGCTCTGTGGTATGTGGGATCCTCCCGGACCAGGGATCGAACGCACGTCCCCTGCATTGGCAGGTGGATTCTTAACCACTGCGCCGTCAGGGAAGTCCCAACGCAGATTTTCTTCAATAGTAGATACTACAGTCCTACAGGATCCAAGGTGGCTGAGTGGGTAGACGTGGAACCTCGGATACCAAGGAGCTGCAGATACAGAGGGTGGACTAGTAATTAATCTGGGGCTCTTTGTGCAGAGGGCTGGTGCGCCTAACCACCGCGTTGTTCAAGGGTCAACTACAGTTCTGGATTAGTTCTGGATTAGTTCTGGATTAGTTCTGGATTACTGATACTTGAAGATATGTTAAGTGGAGAAACGATCACAACATGGTATTATTGTTTTATTCCATTAAAAAAATATATATCTGTATACACACACATATGGTTATATTTAAATACTCAGAAAATGTTTGTGACCAATAATATGTGGTTCTCTTGTAGTGGGATTTCAAATAATTTTTTTAAACTCCTGTCTTCTAATTTTTCTATACTTAATACGGAATTCGTATAAGAAGAGATGAAAGCATATTTCTATTACCCAGTAGTGAGTCAGTCCCTGCCGAAGCAGTAATCTCCTAGCCCCTCACCTCAGGGTCTGGAAATGGGGCCAACACAACAGGGGCTGGGAAAGGGGACACTAGGTCTCTTTCAACTCAAAGATGTCAAGTGGAAAGCAGGTTGCCAAACACAGTGTGACCCCACTTTCATAAGACACACGAACATCTGTGAGGAGCCCTGGTAACCCTGGTGTGCCCAGGCATTTCCAGAGGGTTCCTTTGCAACTGAAACAGAGAAGAAAACCCCCGGGGCTGTCATCTGGCACCCCTATTGGAATGATGGGGTTTTCACGCGAATGTCCTCAGAGAGGAGCTTTCCTGTCTAGTGACCTAACGGGATACTGGCATCAACTGGAGGGAGCGCTGGACCGCGGGGTTGGTTGTCCCTCAGAGATGCTGAATACATTTTCGTCCGATGCTTCAAGCAGAAGCGATGGTTTCTCCTCCTCCCATTTGCCCTTCTCTCTTTTCCTTTCTTCAGCTTACAGTTCCCTTTTCAGCCATCAATAGAATTGGCAATCTGCACGAAAAGAGGGAGCCCCAGGCATGGGACCTTATGGGAAAGCTCATCTCTCCAAAGACAGGCCCTTCCTACTGGATGTGCTGCTGAGGCCATCAGAATAGAGCAGGAGGCAGCAATCCTTAGCAAACAGTACATCAGGAGTGAACAGTCTTAATGGGGGCGGGGGTTGGGAGTCTCCAAACTGAATGGAAAGAGGGGACAGAAAGATCAAAGGGGAAAAACAAACAAAAGGAGAAACAGATGAGTAAAAGGCCACGTCTACTTTCCCCCTTTATAGCAGCTTTAACAGCTTCCAGTCTTTGAACATCACTTTATGCGGGAGGTGGAAGGGGAACAGGCTATTAGTCAGGGCTTCCTATAATTTGAGTGCAAAAAATAAATATAAAATTTATTAAAACACCCACAATATTTTAAAGATACCAGGAGTAATACAGTTCACAAACCCAGTTGTTTGTGTAAATTATAATAAAATACAAATCAAAAAAGGATACATACTTGCAATTTCTAGGCACCCTAAATTAAATCTGCTGAAACACTGGGGGAGAAGGGAAGGCAAGGAGGGTAGCTCAGGAGGCAAACCAATAAAGTGGGAGGAAAAAATATTAACAAAAAAGTAAAAATTATACAAAATAAAATTACCAGCATAAATTTACTGTACTAAGAATATCTACAGTTTAATAATACACATCCTATTGCCTTGAGACATTGCAAAAATCTACCATTCATCCATCAACCCCAGATAAACTTCATTTCAAGTAGCCACAGTTACAAAGTCAAGACGGAATATTCAAGTATGGTTGTTAAGTTCACCTCCATTGGAAGCCAAGTAACCAAACAGGAATTCAAAGAGAGAAGAAATAAAACACACCAAAAAGCTACAGGGGTTCTAGATGAAGTCTAATGCATCAATATGCCACAACATGACCTGGCCTTGTTTCTTTTTTTTTTTTTTTTTAAATTAGAATACGTGAAAAAGAAACTACATCGCTCCTGTTTTTCTCCTCCTTTTTCCCCTCAAAAGAAAAAAAAAAGTACTGGAACCAAGAAAATCTGGATGTTCAAATGAGCCAAATAGTATTTTTTAAATCCTCGTGAATGATGATGAGTTATCCCTGAACGACAGGTAGTCAAAATGAGAAAAGAGAGCAAACAATACCACTACAAAAAGCATCCCTGATATCAGAATAGAAGCGAACGAGGAAGTAGGCCAATTCTCACTGATTCTTGGGCAGAAAGCAACTTTAGACTTTGCATTTCTGTGCTGCAGTCTCTGCTCAGGGAAGAAGCCTATTGCTTTGCTCTTGTCGGCAGCTCTGCAGAAGGAAGGGCTGGGAGCGCCAAGACAGGGGCCTCACACATGGAAAAACTCTTTGCACATGTGGGTGTGGGACTGTATAACCTATGTTGGGGGTACGCACCCCCCGAAATGTTCATTTTGGTCCAGGGTATGTTGAAGTTGGCCATGTACTACAGCAGATGCAACTGGCTAATAAAACTAGGTTTTGAGGGAGTCATTTCAAATGACAGCGACGATGACTGAAAAAGCTCAGTGAGATGGGCATGGGAAATTCACATTTCATTCAAAAGCAAAAAAAGGAAACGAAATAAAGTCAACCACAGTCCTTCCTTTAGGCGTTCTGCCATTTTAACTGAAGAATGAAACACGAAATGACCCCAGATTCTTCAAGGTCAGGTATGTCGCCAAATGGACAACCTGTATGTATCAGACCCTCACGGAATCTACTTTACCAAAGTTGTCACGATGTCCCGTTTTTGAGGTATTTGAAAAAAATTATTGTGACAGTGGATGACACAAAATGGAGCTTCCTGTTGAGTTTTTCAAATGTCAACTTTTGTGGACCCAAGAAGAAATTTAGAATAGCACCAACTAAAAAGAGCCTCAGTGGCACCGAGTGAGCAAAGAAAGCTCCTTCCTTTAAGTTTGAACATGAGGGGTTCCCAATGAGAAGCAGAAGCATTGCTGGGGCAAAGGCTGTGGGGAGCAAAGGAATGAGACCCCTGCCCACCATGGTCCTGGCCAGTGCTAGGTGAGGGAGGAGGCCCATCTGGCCCACCTTGGTATGCAGAGCACCTTTGGAACCCTCAGAGACATCTACTTGGCACCCTGGACCGCAGGAGGAAAACGTGTGTTGGCTATGAGAATGCCTGCCACGTTAGAAGAGGCAGGAGTACCCAACTCCCCTTCCTCCAAAAAAAAAAAAAACAAAAAG
>NW_020175322.1:211603-214422 GCF_003031525.2 Neophocaena asiaeorientalis asiaeorientalis | reverse complement strand
CCACCCCCCCTTCCTCCAAAAAAAAAAAAAAAACAAAAAGAAAAAAGAAAAGCCCTTCACACCTCCTTTCTTATCAGGCCTAAGAGGACAGATGCGAAACGAGAGCGCCCCGCCACCTCCAAGCCAGGAAGGCCCATTCCCCCGTCATAGTAAGGGGGCTGGCTGCCTTCGAGACTTGCCTTTCTATTTGGCCAGCAAGGGAAGAATAAAACAAAACAGAAAAACTGCTCAGAGCAGGTTCTAGCACGTAAACAGAGGTCTAACGAGACAGCACCAAAAGGGGGGGAGGGGGGGAGAAGCCAAGAGAGACTGGAGCCCACCTTGTTTTTGGTTGGTTGTGGTTTCAGAACCTTGATAGCACCTCAGCAGGACAGGATCAGGGACAGTCACATTAAAACACCATAGCACCATTTTATTTATACTATTTCAATTCATAAAAATGCTTCCTAGTCCATAAAACACACTTCAGTAACAAAAGGAAAGAGAGACTGGTTGAGGCACGTCAGGGCTATCATTTTAATTTTCCACAGCACTGCCTTGGTGTGAGATCTGGCGGTGGTTAACTTCATGAAGCCTGGCCGGGTTCTCTCAATGGAATCAGGTTACCATCTACTTACTCACTGTCACCCGTCCTCGCACACCCACTGCTGTCTGGTACAAAGCAATTAAGAGCTGCTCTTTCTTTCCTTAACTTTAGCACTTCAAAAGTCCCTTGTTCTGCAAACTACTGTTTCCAAAAGAGGCTGGTGAAAGGACCAAGAGGGGCGGGTATGATCTCTTTCCACGCATTACCTGTCACCTCAGTGAGACAGCAAAGCAGTACCCACGAAGCCAGAGTGTGGGAAACCTAGGCCCTGCCAAAAAACACACCAAACAACAACAAAAACAAGAAACCTCAAAATCCATGAAACACCTTACTCAAGATTTTCTGATGGTGAGATAACGGTTTCTTGAGCTAGCACCAGTTATTTTGCAAGAACCTGCCGCAAAGCGATTTTTATTTTAAAAACCTCTTAGCACAAAACTTTGCAAGTACTTTCCTTGCAAGCAGAAGGCAGGGAAAACGAAAGAAAAGAAGAACCAAATGTCTGCACTGCATGTGGATGGCGTCTGTGGACAGGGCACACTGGGGGATGACTCTTAAGACTCTATCATTTCCGCTGCTATACTATTATTAAAACTTGATCGTGTTGTTAGGTTCTTTAGTTGCAATGGCTTTATTTTTCTCCTCATGATAAAAATGTCTGTTAATCGTCTTTAGGACTTAAAAAATGATAGTGCCAGTAAAAAATAAAAATTTGATTTTTCTCTTTAAGAAACCTTCAGCAGCAAGGGGGGCGGGCGATAAAGAGCTGTGCATAGTTACTTTTTAAACATACGTCTAAAGCATGCTAATTTAATGACTGAGATTTGAGGTAGGTTATACATGTAGTGTGTACAAATCAGCATGGGCTTGAGCATGGCAACAGCACCACCTAATTTCTGAAACACCGTTCTGAAGGGCGTGGGGACGTCCAATGGAGACTGCCTCTTGACTCACTTCTCAGCAGTCTATTTGCTGATCTAGAATTTATGAACCGAAGGCTGTTTGGGCTGGGGGGACAGACATCACATGCTTTTAGCTTGTACTGGTTTCTTCTTTCATCTAATGGCTTTGCTACCAAAGGGGGACGAGGGGAAGAGTCTATTTAACACACATCAAGGAGATTCATACATGCCAAGCATCAGAATCACCTGGGTTACACTCAGGACCTTCCAAACCAACAGCCAACCTGGGGCTTTCCCGGGTCATACAGACGGTCACATTCTCCAAATGTTTTGTAAAATATTGTATTTCTTGCTTAAGATAATTTAAAATGAAGTTTTCAAGGCACCCCCGCATCTACCTAAGCACGGAGTCAAATGAGACCTGCATAAAAGTACTGATGCGATAAGCAAAATAGCATTTAAAGGACCCAACTTTTCCTCAAAACTAGAAAATCAGCATGCTCGTTAAAGACTCTGCTTCCTTTAGCTTGTCAAACTGAAGGTCAGAGGTTTTCCTATAAATCTGAGTTCTGAATAATTCGAAATCCTGATAAGCTCTTGGGTATTTATTTCAAAAGCAATAATATTTCATTTTCGTCCTGTAAAATAAATGCAACTTTACAGAATATGGTAAAAGTGAAGGATAGACAAAGCACGTTAAATATTCAGCTACTATTTACAATTTCTCCCACAATTACATGTTAAAACATACTTTTTTTTTTCAAGTTGCTGTTTAGATCTAGGCAAAAGTGCTTAAAAAAATTTTTTTTTTTCTCACTATTTACAGTTAAAACCAGACCACATAAATGCTCAGGACATCTCACAGCGACTCTCCGCCAGTGCTTCTGGAACAGTTACCAGTAAACACCCAGCGGGTCACTTCTCAGCTCTTAACACAAGGCACCTGGAAGCTCAGGAACTTGCCTTTAGCGTCATCGTCTGATTGTTAAACTCATTTTGTGAAGCCCCACATCTGAATAAAACTGCTCAATAAATATCTGGTGTTTATCTCAGGGCTTTGGCTGTCATTCACAGTGGGGCCACATTCCCCTCTGTGTCCTTATGAAGCCTCCCACTCACCACACACATCCACATGGGTAGCTGGATGTAACTTCTGCTGATACCACAGGGGAAAAACCCAGACACTCCAAGAGGCCTGACCTGCCGTCAGCGCGTGCCGCTTCCGCCCGTCAGGCCCAGCCTCTCTCGACAATGTTGAAAAGGTTAAGCACCGCATTCTCATTTCGAAGAGCTGAATGACTGCACCAGAAGTTTAGAACGGGCACGTTCAA
>NW_020175322.1:180501-211553 GCF_003031525.2 Neophocaena asiaeorientalis asiaeorientalis | reverse complement strand
CGGGGAGGAAGGAAAGGAGAAAAGGACCAAATAGAGAAATGGCACCAATCAGGGAGGAAAGTCATAGCTACCTGCTGAAAATGTTTGACTCTCGCATTTTAAAATCATGACGTGTAGGCCCACTCCCCAGATGATAGCATGGAGGGGGTGGGCTCGGGTATGAGGCATGCACCATTGTCCAATGTGAAATCCAGGGATAAGGAGATGCGTTACTGCTGTCACACTGCTGTGTGGAGCTCCTGCAGACGCAGCCTGCCCGAGTCAAGGAAGTCCCAGCACAACACTACAGCACCGCTGGCTTTTCACAGCTTGGGTTCAACTTCCTGTTTTTAAAGATACAGTAGCCCTTTTCGGTATCAGCACAGACTTCGGGGGCATTTTTTTAAAACAAAAAAACTGCCACTAAGACAAATTCCTCCAGCCAGTATTCGTTGGCTAGTCAGCTCGGTGGAAAAGGCTCCTGAGAACCTCTCGATTCCAGCTCCATCCCGAGGTGCTGCCGAGGGGGACCACGGTATCACGTGACTTGATAGCTAAGGGACAGAGAGGATTCAGTGTGGAGACTAGCAAGCTTGAAGCTGTCTACTTCCAACCTGGTTTCTGGGAAAATCTATGCCAGCATCTCAGGTGCCTGGCCTGGGGTGCACCTGCCCCCATCCCCGACTCCAAGCCGGTGACTGGGAAAGGGACCCCAGCTGTTTTTCTACAGATTCTCCCATCCTACCGGAGAGGACAGAAGCTGTCCTGAGGGCTCCCTCCCCTGAAGGGAAGGCATGTCTGTCAGGAGGGATGCAGTGGGTGGCTACAACCTGCACTTGGCTCATGAGGGGCCGATGGCTGAGAGAACCTTGTCAGCTCCCAAGAGGGCCAGGCTCACCAGGCCCAGCACAACTGGGCAGGAATGAGTGCTTCTGGCCTTTCCTGCCGATCCTTTACCATTACAATTGTCACTTTTAAAAAAATCCAATAAATACACATTTTAAATGGAATTTAAAACTACTCCTTTGTGAAAGGACACTATAAACTTTCTTTCCATTATTGTGATATACAAGGATAGAGTTTTAAAAACAAGAGAAAATAAAAGGTCCCCCCAAACAAGGGAGGAAAAAAACCAACGTGGAGATATAAATATTAAGATCACGAAAAAAATCACCCGACAGCCGTAGTTTCTTCTTCAAAGTGCTGGGGAATTGGGGGGAAGGGAGGGGCGGGTCAGTTCTGAGGTTTGGACCATAAATACATATATATGCGTATCTATATATGTATATATAGATAAAAAGACTTCTGCACCCCCAACCCGCCCCCAGGTGTGAGGGCGAAAGCACCACAGAGGCAGCTCGGGCCTGGCCCGACGCTGAGGTACGCTGGCTCCCTGGCACCCTGGCGCCTAGATCCAGCGGCTGTAGGGGCCCGTGACCTTCGTGTAGGCGTACGAGGACACGGTGACTGCTGAGTCCGTGGGCACGGTCAGCGCCTGCCGGGTGGGGACAAGCCCCTTCTTTTCCTTATGCTGGGGCTCGGGGACCATGGCACCCCCCCACTTGCGCTTCTTCCCATACAGCTTGGCCTCCTGCTGGCCCAGGCCCAGCCGGGCGGCCTCCTCCTGTCTCGCCCGCGCCCTCTCGGCCAGCTGCTTCATCTTGGCCTCCCAGAGGGCCAGCCCGTGATTGGGCTGGTTGAGGTTCTTGTGCTGGTAGAAGACCAGCGAAATGCGGGTGGGGTGGCAGCGGTTGGGTTTCTTGAGGGGTGTGGTGGCGTGCAGCTCCCGCCGGGCACACTCGATGAGGATGGAGCCGTGCGCGGGGGCCACGGCCACGCCGCCGATATTCTCGTCCAGGAAGTTGTGTTCACTGTCGGACCACAGCTCCTCCTCTGCCTCCTCTGCCCCAGCAGCGCCGCTGCCTCCGCCGCCCTTCTCCTCCTTGACTGTGCCCTTGCTGGGGGGCTCCTCCGCCGTCCCCTCCTCCAGGCTGAAGGGATCCCACAGCTTCTCCTCGGTCTTCAGGGCCCCAAACAGCTTCTCAGTGGGGCCCAGGGGCATGCCAAAGGACTGCCAGGCTTTGTCCAGCTGGCTCACCCCCGGGGTTGGAATCCTTCCCTCCTCCCCTTTCAGGGGGCTCCACAGCTTGTCTTGGAATCTGGGACCACCTTTCAGGGCAGAGTTGAAATCCCCGGCTCCTACCGCCCATGGCTTCTCAGTTAGGCTGGGCCCAGCCAAGGCCGAGGTGCTATTTCCAAACTTGCAGTGGCTCCACGGCTTGCCCCGCAGCCGTCCTCCAGGCTGCGGGGCTGGCTGCTGTCCCTCGCCAGGGAATAACCCCCACTGATGCTGTCCATCTGGGAAGTGCGAAGGGGTCAGGCAGCCAGCCCCAAAAGAGCCGAGCTTATCGGGGACAACAGCAGGGCTCTCCGCAGGAGGGAACACACCCCAGCTGCCGCCCACACTGTTAGTCCTCTTGGGGGACACGCTTGGGCCTCCTGAGTACTGTCCCCATAGGTGATTGGGTCCCCCATTCTGAGATGCCTCGGGCAAAGGCATTTTGCCCATCGTGCCAGGCTCTCTGGGTACAGATTCGGTGTGGACCAGTGGATCTACTGGCTCTTGCTTGATGGATCTGTTGTAGCAACTGGAGCTCTGTACAAAGGGAGAGGGGTCCCTGGACACTGGGTGGATCTGGGGGGCCTTTGGAAGCAGATACTCCTTGGGGCCTGGGTAAGCAGGCTGCTGGTGGTGTGGAGCAGGGTGGTGGGTGTCCGTGGGAACAGCCTGGCCAGGCAGCTCGGCAAACTCAGCACCACCGTAGGCTGGGCTCAGGCTGTTGTGCAGAGCGTGGAGGTCTGGCTTCTTCTCAAAACTGCTGTTGCTGCCACTGTGCCCCCAGGTGCCAGGGCCCAGGAACTGAGAGGGGAAGACGGGGTTACTGGATGGAAAGCCATAGTAGCCAAATGATGGAAGCGCGTACTTGGAGTGGAAGCCGTTGACGGAGGCCAGGCCGGGCTGTGCATAGTAGGAGTGGTAGGAGTACACGCTGTTCACGCTGTACGGGTCGGAGGGCCGGCAACTGCCCAGCACCGAGTAGCTCTCCACCACCGCGTTGCCGCTGTACTTGAAGGAGCTGAAGTGGTTCTGTGGCTCCACCTTGAGGGAGGGCTTCAGGCTTTGCCGGGACAATCCACCCTTCAGAGACAGGCCTGAGGAAGACAGGAGGCAAGACAGAGAAGAAGCACAGAGAAGCACAGAGACGGACGCTCCCTCTTGCCAAGAGGTTTCCTCTGCTGGGCGGGTGAAGACGAGTGAGGCTGGACTTGCTCCCCGTGCAGCGCAGCGTGGCCCGGCCCCACGGAAGCCCCAGAAGAGCAGCCGGCAGCGCCCAGGGCTCCGGTGTCGTCATTCTTCCCGACTCTAGCGAACTCCACCCGGCCTCACTGAAGCCCCCTCGTGCCAGCCACTGCAGGGACGAGGGCCGCCCCACACCCGAAAGCCCTGCTGCAGACCACACGCCTGCCGCCTCGGTACTTTCCGCAGCGAGGAGAGCCGGTGAGCCGGGGGGACGCCCAGCTGCCCTCTGGGAAGACAGGGAGACCTCCTTCAATTTGGCTCCCAGGTGCCTCCCATCTGGCTTGGTTTCCCGGGGCTGCTGCAGCTATGGCGCTGACTGACAAAATTAAGATAATCGATGGTCCAGGTGGCTGAGAGACCCCCAGTACTTTTCTGTACGGAATTCTACCTCAAGGCAGGAAGAGTGGTGGTAAGGGAGCCGTCCAGGGCCCCCCGCCCAACAGTGCCCGTGCCACCCCCGCCGGGCACCCTCCCCCCACACACCTGGGTCAGTGGGGATGCCAGCCAGCTCCAGGGCCTCCTGCTTGAGCTTCTCAGGAGTGCTCAGCTTCTCCTTCTGAACCTTCTTCTTCTCGGCTGCCGCCTTCCTGGCTTCCAGCTGCCGCTGGCGGCAGGACTTGGCAGGCTCCGGCAGGCGCCGGACCTCGCGGGGGAAGGCGGTGAGCACCTGGATGGCCCCGCTGCCCACCTTGGCGTTCTGGTTCTCCTCGCTGCCAAACTCGTCCGTGTTGGCCATCTTGTACAAGGGGAGTACGTGCAGCTGCTCATCCTCGGGGATCTTGCCCACGCAGCGATTGTCTTCCTTGGTCAGGGTGCAGACCTGCCCCAAACACAGAGACGGGGAGGGTGCTTGGGCTTGGGGTAGCCAGACACTGAGCGGGAGGGGCTGAGCATCCCGCACACAAGGCCGCCCCTTCCCCACACCGTCCTGGCCCCAGCTATCCACTATTACTTTCCGGAGAATCTAAAAAGCGCATTTGTCTTGCTTTACAGAGTAACGGTATCACCAGCGCTCAGAGTCTGCTCGACAGTTTTCAAAGCACATCCATTCACTTTGTCTAACAAGGCTCTGGGGGGGATAAGATGACCGGCTCAGGGTCCCAAGGCCAGAAAGGGGCCAGGTCACGACTGGGAGATGTGCTCTGCCCTCCACTGCCGTCATGGCCATTACATGTCATCACACAGATCTCGGACCTTCCACCATTATCCTCCTTGCCTTCAACACTCAGCCTCCTTTTGCCCTTAAAATTGAAAATTATTTATGTGCTGGTTGTAGAAAATGTAGGCCAGCACAAAGGACATTAACATTATCTCCATAATCCCACCAACTAGAAATAACCCTTGCACGTACTTGGTCATATACGCACTCACTTTTTTTTTTTTTTAGACTTTAATGTTATTAAGAACACACTCACTTTTTAATAATTAAATGGGATCATTTATATTATGCATACAGCTGTAGAATAACTTCTTTTTCTTAACACAGTATATTTTCTGACACGTTACGTATGCTTCTCCAGGATGATTTAAGAGCCACACACTATCATTCCACTGTATCAGTGTGTTAATTTAACTAATCCCTCATGACCACTTAAACCTGTTTCCCTATCATAAATACTACTTTTATCCTTTTCACTGAATTTAATTCCTTAGAATAAAAGCCGTAAGGGAGAACTGCCACAGATTGTCAAACTGCGCTCCGAAATGACGATCGTCAGTGTTTCACTTACCCTGGCAGAATGAGTTTCAATTTTCCTATACTTTTGCTATGAATTTCTTTAAAACTTTCGCCTGTTATCAAAATGTACCTTGTCGTTGGTATGTGTTTCTCTGATTATCAATAAGGTTTGATTGATTTTTTTTCTCGTTTACGCTTTACTCTTATATTGACTATATTTTATTATCTGTATTCCTGATGTTCTGGCATTTGGGGCCTTGATCCTGGAGGGACTGTCCCTCCCCTAAGACTAGCTAATTCCTATAGATAGCAAATGATCCCCTGCCAGTGCAACTCTGATACACAAACCAACCAACCCAGAGTTCCCACCCCCAACCATCTCCTTCATAAAACTCTCACACACCAAGCAAATATTCTCTCTGCCTTAAATCACCCCAGGGCTAGGTATTGACAACTAGGGACCACCTCTATAGCCCAGAGCCTGCAGAAATTATTCAAACTCTCCATCCTCAGCTTATTCAGCTTACTTATCCTACCTTGCCCATCCCTTTCCACGAAATCCCCAGTAAAGCTCTGGGCTATTCTCTCCCCTCTCTGCCTCCTGACAGACCCTGCTGCTGCCCAGTGAGCTGCCAAATGAGGACTCCAGGGCTGTAAGTGTCCTTATCCTGGGGCCACTGCACAAAGCTGTGCTGAGGACGCCCTCCCTGTGGTCTACAGAGGAGTCCGAAAGCACTGACTGCCGTCCACAGGAGACTGGTTGATAAGTGGTGGCACGGCCACACACACAGCCTTAGAACATGCTGCCTATATCCACGGACCAGCAAGTTGTCCACCACATATTCTGGAGTTCAGAAAAGCAAGATCATGGAACAGCACACACACATAATGTGTAAAATGTATAAACTGTGCACACACACATACATTCAGGTGTCCGAATGGATGGTCATCTCGATGCTAACACAGGTTACCTGTGAGATAACAGGCGTTTTTACTTTATACTTTCTCGTATTATTCAAATTATTTTTTACAATAAATAACTGTTTAATTAGAACAAAAAATATTATTCATTTTTGGAAAAAAACTTCTTTTTCACTCCAAACTCCGGAAGCTCTGGGATCCAAATAACCTCCCTGTGCTCCTATCTCTCGGTGCCCCATCCGCCTTCCCCGCGCCTCTTCCAATCCTGGAGGGCCCGTCCTTCTTTCTCTGTACTTTAGCTAGAGACCCTCACGATACAGTGTAGACAGAAGCCTGCCCCATCTTGCTTCTCAGTCTTGGACGTGGGGAAGGAGGACAAGGTGGAGAAATGAAATCCTAGGGCTGGGCCCTTCATCCACTTGGGGACACAAGCTATACCGACTCTGGGAGCCCCTTTCAGCTGAACATGCTGAACATGCCTGTACCCTTGCCTCTTCCCTGGGAGCCCTGTCCCCTAGGACCTAGTTAAAAAGCAGAGAAGACAGCCACAGTACCCCTTCCAGGGTGCCCCCACCCAAGCCCAAACCTCCTCTCTTTTCCATCTGCACTCACTCTTCTGGGGCCAGCATCCAGGCTCACGGCCCTAACTATAAACTCAGTGCTCTCCACTAGCTATGAACTCAGTGCTCTCCAGTCTCGAATTCATTTCTCCAGACCCTCCCTCTCCCCTGCCTACTCTACATCTCCACCTGGACGTCTAGCAGGCATCTCAAAATAGAATGACTGATTTTCACCCCAAAACTGGTCTCTCCTGATATTCTACATCTCAGTAAACACCAACACTTGCCTAGTTGCTCAAGCGACTCACACATCCTAGGTCCACCCCAACAGCAATTACTCTCAGCTACGCCTTCAAGATCAACCCACAACCTGTCCGATTACTCCCCACACCCCACCCTCACTCCTGCCCAAGCCCTGTCACCTCTGGCCTGGACAAGTGTCTCAGCCTCCTACCTGGCCTGCTTGCTCTGATTCTCCCCCACCCACCCCTACCCCAACATATCTTATTCTCCATCTGCAGGAGCAAGAGTGCTTCCGACTTTATAAATGAGATCTCAGGGCTTCCCATCACACTCAGAGCACAACCCACAGCCCTCCCAGCCTCCCATGCTCCCTGTGACCTCACCCCACCCCTGCCCGCCCCTCTAATCTCACTCCTCCGAGCCTTTGCCTGTGCTGGTCCTTCTGCCTGGAGCACCCCACCCTCACGCATTCAGTCCCTTACTTCCGCATCTCTGCTCAGGTGCCCCTCCTCATACAGGCCTCTCTCCATGTCATCTAATATAGCATCTGCTGTCATCTCGTCCCTTACCCTACTTCATCTCCTCCTCACAGCCTTCCTTGCTACTGGACATTATATCACATTTTTTGGCAGCACTCTGTCCAGTGTATCCCCCGGCATCTAGAGCAGTACCCGAGGCTCAATAAACATTTGCTCAATGAATGAATCAAAAGGTTGTCTGGACTTAAATCCTAGTGCTCAGAGAGACCTGGAGCCACACTTTAGAGAACTGGGAGACACTGGGTGCCCAAGAGGTGGCATTCTGCAGCACCCAAGCCAGCCTTGCCCCTGCATTTCCCAGAGAAGTGGGCAGGAGCAGGTAGTCTGGCAGGGTCCCTCCCTGCCTTGAGCCCACCTATCTGCAGAGAACAGGTGTGCGCCCTCCCAGGATCGTCTCTCAGGTGGGGCTGTGACAGGTCACAGGCTTCCTTACCACCGTGCACCCGTTGTAGAGGTTATGCTGGTCCTTGTGGGCGTGGGCACAGAAGTCCATGCAGGCCGTGACCCCTGAGAAGGGCCGCCCTTCCTTCAGCCCCAGGCGGCAGTCAATCGCTATTTCCTCATTGGTCACCTGTGTGGATGGCCAAGGACAGCTGCTCGAGTGACCTGAGGTGAGTGGCCCTGATTCGGCATGGGGGAGGCCAGGTCTTAGAGGGAAGGAGGGAGGAAGGAGGTTAAGGACCACAGCCATCTTGTACTTGGGCTGTAGGAGGGAGGTTTTCTGGCTGAAGTCCCTATAAGGGGTTACTTCCTTCTGGGTCATCTCAAGTCCCTCTCACCTCGTCTATGGGGTGCAGCAGTGACAGGTGAGAGAAACTCAAGCCTCCCCAGTAGAAACCAGAGCAGAGGAGGTGGAGGATTATTAAGGGGAGAGAGACAGAGACCAAGGATACAGGAGAGACAGCCTGGGATGTGGTTAGCTTGGTGTAAACAAGGGATCTTAACAAAGACCTTGACAAAGATCACTGCTCTAGCTCTGGCTGGGCTTTTCCCGCAAGGAACCCACTCCGCTGTTCCCCCACTTCAGGGAGCCTGGGCAGAGATGTGGGTGACATGTGGGCACAGAACAGCCCAAGACTCAGTACCTGGTTCTGATAGGCCTGGGGGGCCAGCCGCTTATACAGGGGAGCAACTTCGGTGGCCAGGTCCTGGAAACTCTTCCGGAGCACTTCTTCCTGTGGACAGAAGAACAGTCACACACCTCCAGAGCAGCCCTGCCTGGCAAACTCTGCACACTGGAAATTGACCTCCATTCTAGAACCACTGCCGGGTTGCCACTGGGAAGGTAGGAAGTAAGGTGCCATCAGGTATCTTTATGGTGTTCCCTCTGGGAGGGGTGCCAGGTCTGCTTTAATGCTGGAGACGCTGAAGCTCACCAGGAAAGACACTGCCTGAGGGTCTGGTCACCCTGACTACTAAGCACCTGTCCTGCCAGGCTCCAGCCCAGTGCTGCTCAGAACACCTAGAACAGGTTCCTGCCCTTGCTAAGCACTTGCTCAACACCATGGGTCAGAGGTGCGGGATGGCAGGCACGTACAAGCACGAGCGGCAGGCGTGGGTCCTTCTTGCAGTGGTCCAGACAGGTAAATAAAGGCAGGGAGAGGTGGGTGAGGCCCGTGTTAGAAATCCCACAGCCAGCTAGGCCCGGCGCCCATCACCAGCCAGGTACACGGCCAGACCACAATGTTCTGTCCTTTAGACCTGCACCATCTCATGTGTTTAGTCACAAGCCACGTGTGGCTATTGAAATATAAATTCATTTTAATTAAAATTAAATAAAATTTTTTTTAAATTAAGAAGTTTAAATTAATTTTTTTTAAATTTAAAAATTAAAAAAAATCCAGCCCCTCCACTGCACTGGCCACCTTTCAAATGCTCAGTGGCTACATGTGGCTCCCATGGCTGTGTTTTCTACAGAGAACATTTCCATCATCACAGGAAGTTCCACTGGATAGCGCTGCCCTCGACAGAGCAGCAGCCCTCAGACTGGCAGAGAGTTTAAGGTATCTGCAGCCTCTCTCTGGCTCTCTGAGGGTAACAAGTTGGGCTATGGGGGCTCCTAGCCAGCCTTGAGCACAGGCATGGAGAGTTTATGGAGAAGAAAGAAGAGGAAGAGGGAAGAAAAAAGGTACCAAACTCACAGAATTAGAAATGGAAGGGTGAGACCAGTGGCTCAGCTGTCTGTCCAGCAGGGCGGCCAGAGTTGCCAGCCAGCCTCACTGCACCTCCCTGGCTGCCTTCCAGACGCTGCCACCAGCATAGTGGGCCGGAAGCCAGCACAACACGGGGGTGAGGCTTGTGAGCTCTGGGGAAACACAGGCCAGGGTTTAAATGCTGACTTCATCATCACTGTCACATGGCCCTGGGCAAACCATTTGCCTCACGTGTAAAGGGAGCAGTAACAGGGCCTAGATCCTCAGGCTGTCATGAGATTAACTGAGACACCTGTGAGGTGCTGGGCGGAGTACCCAGCACTTAGTGCACAGGAAATGGTAGCTGATGGAACAGGGAAAGTATTTGTGAGAAATTAAAGCAATTATTTTCATTCATGGTAATTCCTAGCTCCTGGCGGCACTGGGACCCCTCCATTCATTGAAGCAACTGCATTTGCTGCTTCTGGGGGAGGCCAGGCACTGCCAAAAGTTAAAAGTCTAGTGTCAAATCAGACTCTTAGACTAGGTTGTGTAATAGTCAGAAAGCTGGGCTTTGAGGGGAAAAAAGGGGTTCTAAATTTGGACGTGCTTCCTTTTATTTCTGAAAAGCAAAGCTTGGAAGTCTGAGCATAGAAATTTACATGTGGTGTAAAAAAAAATGTGCCCCGGGAGAGTCCCTGTCTCCCGGGAAATGGGGAAGCCCTTCTGGTAAAAGGAGCTTGGAGAGGTTTGGAAGGTAGAGGCTGGGATCAAGGTATTGCCTGGATCCAGCACCCTTCTCACAGCAGCAGAGGCAGAAGGCAGGGAGGCTGGAGGAGACATGACAGAGAGACCACTCAGGCCTATGCCTGCTTTGCATCTGGACTCCAAGTGGAGACCCCCTCGGGATGGCCCTCATAACCAGGGCAACAGAGAAGTGGCAGAGTGGGAGGTGACCTGACCTGACGCTTCTGGTTCCCAGCCTAAGCTCGGCCTGCAGAGGAGACCCTGAGGCCCCTTGTGCTGCTGTCACTGGGTTGCGGAGGAGCTCTGGTGGGCGGGAGGAGGCCTCAGGCCTAGTGGCCATACCATGTGGATGCCAGACCAGTGCCCGAGGACCGTGCCAGGCCCCCAGCAAGGAAGGAGACACCAAGGACCTAGACAACTGGACAAGTGCACAGAGATGTGGGCCCAGCAGCCAGGCAGGATGAGGGACACCTCGGGACATCCAGCATCGGCCAGAAGGTGGCCTGAGGCCCAGTGGCCCCTCTTTGTGCCACACATCACACCCAGAAAGATGTCTTGAGAAGAATGGAGGGGAGAAATAACCCTTTAAGAGGGTCAAGTTCTAATGAGGAATCTGAACATTTACCTTAAAGAGACTTTTCTAAACTGCAGGAGTCTGAGGTACCTGTAATTGGTAAGTCTAATTTCTCACTCATCGTATCCCTCCACACTACACCCCACATACCTTATTTCACTGCAAGATAAGGTCAGTTTAAAAAAAAGAAAGGAAGTTCCATTTTCTACACATCTGAGTCACAGTGTGCTAATCCTACATCCCGCCGGGACTATTAAAGGCAGCAGGTGCAACAGGGTGAGTGGGAGGGTCCCATGCTCCCTGTGGGGCTGTGCTCACCTCTTTGGGGTTGTCCCCCGCGAGGCGGAACTTGCGAGGAGTCTTGCTCCGAGCGTATTTGCAGCCATTGAAGTACATGCTCCAGGAACAACCGAAGGAGAAGGAGGCACCACAGGTATTTGGGTCTTTGCCCTGGCAAGCGCAGGTACGGCTGCAACATATATCACATGTTAGGCATACAAGGCACATTTTTAGTTCTGGAATTTTCCCCCTCCCTCGGGGGGAGGCCCTGTTGAGGCCTGGCATCCACTGGCCTCCCAGTGACGGCCATGACATCCTTCCCTGACCTCAACTCCTTTCCCAAATCTCTACCCTTGTGGGCAGGGAATCAGCTCTGAGCAGCCTGTTTGGCTCCCACCCCTGAGCCTGAAGTCTGAGAGTGTGCTGCGGGGAGAAGCACACGGGCTGTTTGAGATGGCTGGGGAGGATCTAATCAAAAACCCAATAACGTTTACACTTTGCCTTAACTTTAATATCCTGACCAGCTCCAACACAGACCACACAAATGGGAATAATGTGAACCACAGAGTTTGAACATGCCTGCTTCTTGCAGGCCCAGGTGCTGACAGGCCTTTAAACAAATGAACACTGACTTTACCATCCAACACTTAATAAAATCCAGAAACAACCCAAATGCCCTCCAACTGGGGAATGAATAAACAAATCGTGACACACCCACACAGTGGAATACTGCTCAGTGGTGAAAAGGTATGAGCTACTGATACACACATCCATAGATGAAACTCAGAAACACTGTGCTCAGGGAAAGAAGCAAGACTCGGGAGGCTACATGATGCATGGTTCCATTCATATGACATTCTTGTAAAGGCAACCCTACAGGGACAGGAAATAAGATTTGTGGTTGCCAGGGGTGGGGAGAAGCGCCTGGCTATAAAAGGGCACGGTGGAGTCTGGGGGGTGATGGAACTCTTCTATATCTTCATTGTGGCAGTGGCTACATGACTGTAAACATCTGTCAAATTCTTCAAACTGTACACCTCAAAGGATGAATTTTACTGTAAGTAAAAATATCTTAATTTAAAAAATGGGGGAGGGGACCCCATAAGGGTAGGTCTTGTGAGTACCACTGATGCCTTGTATTAGCGGGGCACTCACACTTTTCCACACTTGTTACCACTATTAGAGCCTCAGAGTCAATCTGGGGCGGAAAGCAAAGCTAAGCTGAGTCAAGGGACCCTCCCCAGCCAGGGCCAGACCCCAGGCCAGATCCGTAGGTAAGCATTCTTTCCACCACAGTCCTAACTTGGCCGGACACAAAGGGCCCTGACCCCACTGCCCCACCCCTGCCCACTGGGACCGTCCACATACTCATCGTTGAGGCCACATCTCCGGCTGGTGGGGTTCCCGTACTTCCGGAGGGTATCGGTGAGCTCCTGGTAGAGGGTGTCTCCAAGGCTTCGGGGGATGCCCTCCCAGGCCAGGATGAGGATGACAATCACGGCATTCTGGCAGTGGTGGCCTGCCCGGTGCCGCACCAGGCAGAGCAGCTTCTCTTCCAGCGTGTGCCTGCGGATCACCTGCAGGGAGGTGGGGCGGGGGGTGCTGTGAATCACAGGAGCCGGGCACCCATGATCCTCTGCATGGATGCCACACACCCTCACCTCTGCCCAAAAGACCTGCGGGTGCAGATCTTTAGGGCAGTGTACCAGGGGCGTCACACCTCGGCGACAGCAACCACACAGGCTAAAGGGCCATTATAATTAGGGAAGGAAAAACATTAAATAGCAAAATAGAAAAACAATTACTACAAAACCTGAGTCATTGGTGATGTATATAGACTTAGGGATAAGAATATCAAGTTGGCCAAAAAGTTCCTTCGGGTTTTAAGTAAAAATAAAAGACATCTTTCATTTTCACCAAGAACTTTATTGAACCATATATTCACCCTTTTGTTCCGCTACCTTCTGCCATGTTTCAGGCAACTTCATGATTCCATCTTCCTGAAACTTTTTCTTTTTGAGCAAAGAACTGTTCCAGGTGCCTTTTACAGTCTTCCAGGGAATTGAAATTGTTTCCATTAAGAGAATTTTGTAAAGACCTAAATAAATGGAAATCCGAAGGTGCAATGTCTGGTGAATATGGCAGATGAACCAGAACTTCACAGCCAAGCTGTAACAGTGTTTGCCTGGTCATCAAAGAAACATGCGGTCTTTCATTACCCTGATGGAAGATTATGCGTTTTCTGTTGACTGATTCTGGTCGCTTTTCATCAAGCGCTGCTTTCAGTCGGTCTAACTGGGAGCAGTACTTGGAATTAATCGTTTGGTTTTCAAGAAGGAGCTCGTAAGAGAGGACTCCCTTCCAATCCCACCACATACACAACATCACCTTCCTTGGATGAAGACCGGCCTTTGGTGTGGTTGGTGGTGATTCACTTGGCTTGCCCCACGATCTCTTCCGTTCCACATTATTGTACAGTGTCCACTTTTCATCGCCCGTCACAATTTGTTTTGAAAACAGAATGTTTTCATCACGTTTGAGTAGAGAATCACACGTGGAAATACGGTCAGGAAGGTTTTCTTCGCTTAACTTATGTGGGATCCAAACATCAAAGCGATTCACGTAACCAAGCTGGTGTAGATGATTTTCAGCGCTTGATCTGGATATTCTGAGTAAGTCGGCTATCTCCCGCGTGGTTATAACGTTGATTGTTCTCAATTGATATCTCGATTTGATTCGCTATCAACTTCAACAGATCTACCCGACTGTGGAGCCCTGTCCAGCGAGAAATCTCCTGCACGGAACTTCACAAGCCACTTTTGACACAGGTGATCAGTCACACCACCTTCTCCACACACCGCACAAATCTTTTTTTGCGTTGTTACCTTTCTTGAAATAATAAATCATGATATGCCAAAAATGTTGTTTTCCCTTCCATCTTCAATATTAAAATGTCTACGCAAAAATTCACCCATTTTGATGTGTTTTTTTTTTTAATGCACTCTGATATGGCAGCCGTCACAATCCAATCCAATTGTTTCGAATGAAGTTAAAGACAACTAAACGCTACTAGGGCCAACTGACGGAAAAAGCCGAACGAACCTTTTGGCCAACCCAAAACATAGATAAAATTATAAGCCAAAATATATTCAGAGATTTTTTATGTTGTCCTAAAACATCTGCAGAGAAAACGGTGCATATCTGTATGTTTTTAGTTAAAAAGCAAGGGTCTTGATGCTGTGGAAACCAGTTTTTGGTAGTTCCTCAAAAATTTAAACAAATATAACCAGGCACAACTGAGAATACACCCAAGGGAATTGAGAGTAGGGATTTGGACAGGTACTTGTACCCCCATGGCCAGAGCAGCATTACCTAGCAATAGCCAAAAGGCAGAAACAGCCCAAATGTCCGTCAACTGACGAATGGATGAACAAAATGTGGCACGTCCATTCAATGGAATATTACTCAGCCTTGAACAGGAACGAAGGTCTGACTCATGCTACAACATGAGTGAACCCTGAGAACACTATGCTAAGTGAAGCAAGCCAGACACAAAAGGACACATACTGTATGATTCCACTTACATGAGGTACCTGTACGTGTTAAATTCACAGAGACAGAAAGTAGAATGGTGGTTACCAGGGGCTGGGATGGCGGAGAGGGAGGGTTTGGGGAGTTACTGTTTAATGGGTATAGAGTTTCAGTACGGGATGATGAAAAAGTTTTGGAAATAGACTGTGGTGATGGTTGCATAACAATGTGAATGTAATTGATGCCACTGAATTGTACACTTTAAAATGCCAAATTTTATGTTATGTATATTTTAACACAATTAAAAAAAATTAATAATACCAAAACCCATTGAACTATATAGTTTAAATGAGTGAATTGTATGGTATGTGAATTATATCTCAATAAGGCTGTTTAAAAACAAAGAAAGCGGGCTTCCCTGGTGGCGCAGTGGTTGAGAGTCCGCCTGCCGATGCAGGGGACACGGGTTCGTGCCCCGGTCTGGGAGGATCACACATGCTGCGGAGCGGCTGGGCCCGTGAGCCATGGCCGCTGAGCCTGCGCGTCCGGAGCCTGTGCTCCGCAACGGGAGAGGCCACAACAGTGAGAAGCCCGTGTACCGCAAAAAAAAAAAAATTAAAATAAAAACAAAGCAAAACGAAAAAGCACGGGCCTTGGGCATTGCTCTCCTCTTCACTCATTCCCTAAACACCGTCCTGGCTCACACAAAGATGTGTCAAGGCAAAGGGTCCAGGAGTGGGGGATGAGGTGGCTGAATCTCCCCCCAAAATTCCAGGGAATTCTGTGACTCGATAAGATGTGGGGACCTGTGAAGAGGGGAGACTGGGAAGGGCTCTGAGTGGCAGGAGGAGGGACAAGGACTCGAGGTGGGGCTTCTACAAAGGACTATAAGCAGGGGGCTCACTTATATACATAGCTACATGCTTTAGAAAGGGGCACAGATAGTCAGGAGAGGGGTGAAATGGGGAGACCACTGACCTAACACAAGCAAAACAGATGAAGTCGGAACTAGGACAATGGGTTGAATGAAACAGGAAAAGGAATGGATTCTAGAGACCTTTAGAAGAAAGGGAACTTTGGGACCACCTGACTATAGGAGCTGAGGGACAGGGAGAAGTCTTAAATCACTTCCACGTTTCGTGGCGCAGAAAAGTGGGTGAGTGTGGGCCGTGTTTCCTGGCAGGTTAGCAGGGGGCATGCTGAGGCCACAGGCACTCTGGAACACTGGAGTGGCTATTCTAAGCAGCCCCAACAGAATGGGTGTGGAGGTCAGGAGACGTCTGGGCTGGAGACAGACTTGGTCATGAGTACGTCAGTGCAGGGAGATGCTGAGAGAGCCACCGGGCAGGAAACACCAATAAGGAAAGCAGGCCAGATGTACAACTAAAGAGTTGGGGGTGGGGGGTGGGGGTGGGAAGCCAGACCTCTCTCCATCGACCACTGCCTGGTGGGAACTCCAGCCAAGTGTACCTACCTCTTCCAGTTTTGCAAGAAGAAAACAGAAATCCAGATTTTCACATGAAATCTCTCCTTTTAAACACAGGAACACCAAATTCAATTTTTAAAATTGTAGTAAAATATACGTAACTTAGAATTTAGCATTTTAAGTGTACAGCTCAGTAGCATTAAGTATATTCACGCTGTTGTGCAAACTATCACCAGAACTTCTTCCACCTCCAGAACTTTTTATTTTCCCAAACAGAAACTCTACACCCATTTAACACTAACTCTCCATCCTCCCCTGCCCACAGCCCACGGTAACAACCATCCTGCTTTCTGACTCTATTAACCTGACTACTCTGGGTACCTCATAGAAGTGGAATCATACAGCATTTGTCCTTTAATAACTGGCTTTATTTCGCTTAGCATAATGTCCTTAAGCTTCATCCATGATGCAGCATGTATTAGAATTTGCTTCAAAAATTTAAAGGACACCTTGTATGCTAAACAAAACATACAACTGGGCCAAGAGTTCCTGTTTTGAGCCACAGCAATAATGGTGTCCACCACCCTCACCCTTGGTGGAAGCATCGATTACATCATTATTTATAAAATTGTTTCTGTGGCTCAGTAAATATACGAACATGCCATTAATCATACCCCTGTGTGACTGGCCTACTGCAGACTGAGCCGGGCATTTCATGGGCAACTGCACACATCGTAGGTACTAGGGTTTCTGAGACACTTGTCAACCTCCGCTCGTTGCCTGGACAGGGCATCGACTAATTGCACTCATGTGCGACACACGTTCAGAGCACACAGAGACACCCGACCTGTCAAAGTTGAGATTGAGGTCACGCCCTTTGGGTTTCCCAAGCGACAAACACATAAAGGTGGACCAGGCATGAGCAGACAGCCCTGTGGCACCCTCACAGGCCTTTGGGTACACTCAAAAAAGCTATAACAAAGCGGAGCTCCCTATCCACACTCTATGAAGGAACCCAGCAGGGTGAAATACACAAAGTGCAAAAGTCAAAGGCCAACGTAAGGTGTGAACAAACCAACACTCGAGCACGGCAACACAGACTGTTCCCATGCCGTCACAGGACTGTAAACAAATCACCTAGATTCTGGGCAGGAATTCCCTGAGCACTGAACCTCGAACAGCACCAGGCAGAAACTCAAATCTGTTCCCCCATAACTCTCACCCTTGGTACTTAGTTCCAACTACTGGGGTTCCCCAGCAAGTCTATTCTACCATGCCCCTGAAGGGTCTTCAAATATCTGCCTTCTGACCTGTTACCTTTACAGGCTGGCGAAGCAGTATCTCTATGATTCTTCTACCAAAAGCCCATTTTTCCCATCTGCAGTGTTTGCTTCTGGCATGCCTCTGTTTATTCTGAGCCTTTGGAATGCTCCATGGGTCACTCCCTTACTCCCGTGCTTGGTGACTTCCATACTTTGTACAGGCCACCTTAAAATCAGAGACTACCAGCAGGCTCTCTGGGTAGTCCCCATTGCTTTCTTAGATCATTCTCTCAACACACATTTGCTGGACATCCATGATGCACCTCAGCTTTGTCCCCCAAGATCCTAGCCGGTTAAGTCTAGAGCTCGTCAGGTACACTGCTTGTAATGAAGGTATTGGTTGGGGGTTCAGGCTGCAAACACAGACATGAACCCCAGTTGGAAAGAAAACCCAGGCTCTAGACATGGGACAGGGGAAGTGGGGAGAGCCACAGAAGGCACTGTCCACCACAGGCAGCTGGATGCTGCCAGTCCCCCGTGGCCATGGACCACTTCCTGCGCTCTTGATGCCATGCTGCCACCAAGGATAATCTGTCCTTCTTAGCATTTGTGGGTCACTTCTCCAGGGGTGGGGGGCAGGGAAAGGGAACACCTGCCTCTTCTCTAACTTCCAAGGAGGTGGAACTCTAGATGAGCTCTACAACCAAAATACATAGGGTATTTGGTGGCTGTGTAGGCAAAAAATAAGAGAAGTCCACCACACTATGAGAGATGGTTATAAAAGAGGAAAAAAAAAAAAAACCCCACAACTCAGCACGGCCTTTTTCTTGCCACTGTAACCGTTCTATGATCTACCACTCTTCTCATAAAAAAATTTTCTTTCCTCTCTCCTTTTATCTTCACTCATCAGATACAGAATTTCCTCATCTCTCTGTCACTATGTATTCCCTTCTATCTAAGCTTTTCTTTCAAAGCTGGCATCCCCCACCAGACTTGGTGATACCCACAAGTTATTCCAACCTTTGGACAAAGCACCGTGCTACATGTGCCCTGCTCTGGGCATTTGTCCACAGACTCTGGAGGACCAAAGTTCTGAGGACCAAGTTCCTCCCCCATCATTCTGCTTTCCTCTCACAGCCCCGGAAACTGATCTCACGCTTTACCTGGGCAACTTCCTCCTCAGCCCTCAGCAGAGACATACAAGTGCTGGTCAAGAGCTAAAGCTTGACCATGGGTGTCTGGGGACTGGAAATGCATGTTCTCATCCTCAACACCATCCACATAGCCAGGTGTTTTCTTTCTTTAAGGTGCTGTTTCTGAAGCTGAGAAGTCCCTATCTCTACCTACGCCCCAAGGATCTTCAGTCTCTTGCCCAAGACTTTGGAATTCCTCAACAACTGCCTGAATTAGCAGGAGAGAGGGACAATGCCATTTCTCTAACAGGTTCTCTGGGGGGATAACACCCCACCCCGATCAGCTGCAGACATAGTCAACCTCCCACTGTAAGGACCATCTTTCACAAGGGTCGGGGCAACATGCTTCTACATACCTGTGAATACTCTTAAGTATTCCAAATTTTTCCAGATAATTCTTCACTACTGTCTGAAAATTGCTACAAACGGATATGTGGTAGTTCAGGTTCAGACACCTTTTATTTTCGTTAAACATAAAGGTGCAAAGGCATGTGGTACAGACCAGATAAAAACAGCCATGTGTGCAGACGGACAGAGGATGACAAAGGTCATCTTACCACCATCCCTCGCTCAAAGTGAGCCGTGTGTATGTTCACCCAGCCTTTCTGCCTTTGTCAACATGGTTCTCCTCACCGGGAATGCTGCTACCTTCTCCTGGCCCATTTAATACGGCCCCACGCATATCCACCTTCTCTGGGAAACTGCCTGAACACTCCTCCTGCCAGTCGTGTCCCTTTTGCCCCTGAACTCTACAGCACCAAGTCTGCCTCTCAGTGTTAAAGCTCGATTATTCAAGTCTCCATGATCTTACTCCCTGTGTCTCTACATCACAAGCAGCTTGAACACAGGGATGGAGCCTTCTATTTTCCACGCGTATTCTCCCTACCAAGCGCTGAGCAAACAGCTACCTGATAACCTTGCTGCTGCTCTTGGGCACTGGTTCCACAGTGCTCTATGAGGACTGGAAGGGCAAGGTCAGAAAACTTTGGGTGAAACTGGGGTCTGAGTCATTGACGTCCCCTCTGCCAAGACACACAGGCTGCCTTATAGGAAACAGTGGCTCAGAAGTAAAACAGATGCAATGCTGTCCCTGACCCTGCCCAGAGGCTTAGTTCTTGTGGACAGGAGACAGGAACACCTGCAGCTCCAGGGCACACAAAGCGGGCAGAGGAGTCACAGGGACCGTGGTGGGGCTCAGCCTTGAGCAAGATGACATCTCCAGCTTCCGCTTCTCCTCCCTCCCTCTGCAGCCCTGAACCACAGGGGCAGTACGAGCTGAGCGTAATGACCAGAGCAGCTCCAAGGCCAGCCTTGGACATCAGAGGCTGGCATTTACACAAAGTGAGGACTAACAGCTGAGGCTGCGGGACGATGACCCTAACCAGCACCAGATGCTGGCTCACAGCTCCCTGGACAGTGCACACGCCTGCCCTCCACTCCCCGGCCCAGCTTGGGCTGTGGAGCTTTGACACGTACCCACTTTGCGATGGGACAGCCACGTGAGCTCTTCCCTTCCTTCCCCGTGTAGATGACCTTCTCGATACGGATGGCTTTCCCCTTCTCTCCATACCTGGAGAGGGAGACAGAAGGCACCATTAGCACAGCTGAAGCCCAAAGGAGAGCAAGTCGTGGTAAGAAGGCAAGCCTCAGTGTGTTTCAGCTAGGGTTTCTAGTTACTGTGGGGCAATAGAGAAGGAAGAGAAAGATTTAAATGTCTATTCCGTGTGAAAGCCTCTGCGGACACAGCTCCACTTACAGACTCCCAGGGCCTCTGGTCCACCCGGTTCCGCTCTGTCCCAGGGCAGAAGGTCTCTGATTATTACCTCTGAGTACTCAAACCCAAGGCTCAACACAGGCATGTGTATCCAGCCCTGTTAGCAGAGTTAGTTATTTATAAATTCAGTAAAATGCAATAGACAAAACAAATGGGGAAACCCTTATTATTCTCTTTCAACAATCCCCAACTGACATTTGAACAGATGAGGACAGATAGCTGAGGCCAGGGGGAAGTGACTCTACCCAGTACAAACTGGCTCTGAGATTCCCTTGGACAGTAAACACGTCTGGTTCCTGCATACACCCCTGCCCTGGCCCATACATGTGTGCACACACTCAGGGATTCACCACATTCAGAGGTGATGAAACTGTGGCCCCCAGAGCTGAACTGACCTGCCCAAGACCACACAGCTACCCGGGGGCAATGGCGGTTAAAGTGCAGCCTTGGAGGTCAGAGAGCTGGGGCCTGAGTGCCAGCGCAGCACTTCCTTGTTACAGGACCATGGCCAAATGACTGAACTTCTCTAAGCCTCAGTTTCCTCATCTGTAATATGGATATAAAAATGGTTCCTGTCTCCTAGGCTTGGGAAAAGATCAAATGAGATAATCCACAGGGAGTGCATTAAAGTACTCTGAAGTTCCTGGCATGAAGGAAGAGCCCAGTAAATATTAATTATTCTTAATACTGTAAACATCCATCTTGCTGAATTATCTTATTTTTAATAGCTTTTTAGTTTCAAGTACAATAATATTATCGTCTACAAGTACTGGTTATTTGCCACCTCCTCCTTTCCACTTTCCATGCCTCTATTTCCATCTCTTTTGTGTCTGTACTGGCCAGCCCCTTCCAAAGCACTAGCAGGCATCTTTGCTTATTTCTTGACTTTACTGGAAATGTTTCTAACTACTCATCCCTGGGCATGAAGCTCGCTGACTTTGGGACAGAGATAGAGACTCCCTTACTTTCAAGGGCTCTACTAAGGGCTTCCTGTTCTAAGTATTTTTTTCTTTTCTTTTCGTTTTTTTTTTTTTTTGCTGCATTGGGTCTTCACTGCTGCGCGCGGGCTTTGTCTAGTTGCGGTGAGCGGGGGCTACTCTTTGTTGCGGTGCGCCGGCTTCTCGTTGCGGTGGCTTCTCTTCTTGCGGAGCACGGGCTCTAGGCACGCGGGCTTCAGTAGTTGTGGCACGTGGCTCAGTAGTTGTGCACGGGCTTAGTTACTCCGCGGCATGTGGGATCTTCCCGGACCAGGGCTAGAACCCATGTCCCCTGCAATGGCAGGCGGATTCTTAACCACTGCACCACCAGGGAAGTCCTTGTTCTAAGGATTTTTAATCAAGAATCGATCAATTATATCAAATACATTTTTAGCAACTAAGGACATAGATGATTGAATGGTTTTTCTCCTTTGGTCAATTAACAAGGTATGCTATTTTAACAGACTGTCTAAAGCAAACAATCCTTATATTTCTGTAATAAATCCAATTTGGTCATAGCATATTTTAATATACTATTTAATAGAGGATAATGTTATCATAGCTACTACATATTCTGTTTTACATATTCTTTATATAAATACATATATAGTTACACATAATTCTTTATCTCATCCACTCTACTTCTAGGAATCTCTACCTCAGACATAACTGTACAAGTACACCAAGATTTAGGAACAAGATATTCACTGTTGCATCAACAAGAGAAAATTCAGAAAGAACTTAAATATCCAGTATAGGACTGGCTAAATAAAACATAATAAAATAAATGTCCATGCAATGGAAAACCATGTAGTTGTCAAAAAGGATTCTACAGAATTGTATGTACTGACACGAAAGAAATTAAGTGGGGTGGGGGGTAATAGTTACAAACATGGGGATAGTATGCTTGATCCCATTTTGTTCAAAATTTCTCTATATACATACGTGTATCTTCATAAATGCTTAGAAAAAATAGTAACGTAAGCGTCAAACTTTAAAAAAATTTTTTTCTTCTAAGAAGGATAATTATTAGAGAGCTTTATTCACTCTAGACTTTTAAAAAACAGCCTTTTATAGACATGTTTTATTTTTGTAATTGGAAAAGAAAACAAATATTTAAAAAAATGCTTCTGGGCTTCCCTGGTGGCACAGTGGTTGAGAGTCCGCCTGCCAATGCAGGGGACACGGGTCCGTGCCCCGGTCCGGGAGGATCCCACATGCCGTGGAGCGGCTGGGGCCGTGAGCCATGGCCGCTGAGCCCGTGCGTCCGGAGCCTGTGCTCCGCAACGGGAGAGGCCACAACAGTGAGAGGCCCTTGTACCGCAAAAAAAAAAAATGCTGATCTAAGGTTTCTCTGAGTTCAATGTTCTCTATTTCACTCAAGACCTCAGGAATGAGGTGAAAAGCTGATAACTGCCACATTAAAATTCTAAGGCTATGTTAGTCCCTTATAGAATGTGTTTGGAGACAGGACTCTGGGGAGTTTATATAGCGCGGTCTGGCTCAAGAGGAAAAGACCAGATAGTGCTGCTTTTGTTTGGTTCCTGGAAAACTTTCAGCTCCACAAGCATCTATCAGGAGCGCAGAGCCTGGACACTCAGTGGGTCCTGGGGTCGCTGTGGGAAGAACAACCTGAGGTGACCATACTGTTCGCACTGGAACAGACAGGATATCGTGTTCCCCACAGGAGGGTGAGCTGAGGACACAGACTAGGGCTTTCTGACCAAGACCTTCCCCACCGTCTCATCCTTGTGAGAAATGCTTCCTGTAGTGAACTTCATATTTGAGAGCAAATAAAAGGGCCAAGCACTGTCTGATCAGTTAGATTTTTTTTTTTTTTTTTTTTTTTTTTTTAACCAGAACTGTCTCTGTGTTTAAAGACAACCAACCAACTCTGGATTGAGTTCTTTTTTCTTAAATGTCTTACTTTCCGGCCTATCATTAAGAGGCTAGGATACAGGTAAACTCCTAGACCCTAAACTAAGTCTGGAAGGGTAGGCTGAAACCTTATTCTAAAGGGTAACTTCATCGTCTTAGCCAGTGATTCTCAAAGGTGGTGCTGGGACCAGCATCCCCTGGAAACTTGGGAGGAATGCAGACTCTCGGGTCCCATCCCAGACCTGCTGGGTCAGAAACCCTGGGGTGGGGCCCAGCGATCTGTGCTTTCACAAGTCCTCCAGAGACCTGAAGCATGTTCAAGCTTGATAACCGCTGATCGAAAGTTGTGATTCTTCAGGGTTACCTTTATCACACATTAATGAGACCAGTTCCCCCCCAAACTCAGAGGATTTGCTGGCACGGTGTTGGTGCTTTCATTCCTAGAATGAACATTTAATGAACTCCTAGGCTGCAGAGAATCCCCTTTCCAGTTAGAGGACATGTGGCCCTGTGCAGCAGGCCATTCTCAGAGATGGGTTTGAACACCTGACTCCAATTATCTATAACAAGGACCTGGGTACCCAGGAGGTATGGAACCCATTAACAAATCTGATAATATTTTAGGACTTGCTTTCGACCTCCTCCTTTCACAGTCTTTCCCAGATAAACTAAAAGCACCAACATCCCCTGGATTTCAGTTTTCTTCCCTCTTTGCCTTGGCCAACTCCTGGCAGTTGGAGTGGTCCTGCAGAGTAAGGGTTGGGCAGGAAGTCTAGAGAAAGAGACAGCCTGGATCATTCACAAACTAGACCCCCGTCCAGGTGATTTTCAGCCATCATTCATTCCCCTCCTGTTCCAGAAGGAGCTTAAAAAGATGTCTATGTGATAAAAATAACAGGTGATGAAATCAGAGTAAAGGGGGAAACAGATACACATGATGTTGTTATGTAAAATGCAGACGGTGGGATCTTGTGCATATTTTTAAGAGATGAGCCTAGAACATTTCATCACATGAGAAATCAAGGGAGCTAATGAAGACTCCTTAGGGTCATGTCAAAAGGACTCAGGAGTGAACCTGAATAGGCTCCCACGGGCCAAAGATGAGAAATTACGTTGCTCCTAATGAGGATACACAAATCTGGCTCTAAGCTTACTAGCAGCCAACATTAAGATGGAAACACAATCTGTTCCATGATTTACAAGGCCCTTAAGATAAAAATAAACCAGTTGCTGAGGAAAAACACAAGTATTCCTGGTCTTGAGAGGAATTCCTCCCTTGGATCAGTTTCTGGAGAATCTACACTTGGCTGTTATTTTTAAAGCAATGACAAAAAAAAAAAAGGACAAATCTCAACTTTATCATTATCTCTTAATCCTTGTTTCAAAACATACTCTTCTATAACTAAAAGTTATTGAGAGAGCTGTCTAGAAATCTTGCAAAATTGCTACCAAAAAACAAACACACATAAAAACTGTCCCAGATCAAACTTGTACATCTGACTCCCCTGCAGCCCTCAACCTGTAAACAATAGTGTCAAGATTCCTCACAAAAATCGCTGGCCAAAAGGAATGCTCGACATCATTAATCATTAGAGAAGTGCAAACCAAAACTACAATGAGTTATCATCTCACACTAGTCAGAATGGCCATCATCCAAAAATCTAAAAACCATAAACGCTGGAGAGGGCGTGGAGAAAAGGGAACCCTCTTGCACTGCTGGTGGGAATGTAAATTGATACAGCCACTATGGAGAACAGTATGGAGGTTCCTTAAAAAACTACAAATAGAACGACCATACGACCCAGCAATCCCACTACTGGGCATATACCCTGAGAAACCCATAATTCAAAGAGTCATGTACCACAATGTTCATTGCAGCTCTATTTACAATAGCCACGACATGGAAGCAACCTAAGTGTCCATCCACAGATGAATGGATAAAGAAGATGTGGCACATATATACACTGGAATATTACTCAGCCATGAAAAGAAACAAAATTGAGTCACTTGTAGTGAGGTGCATGGACCTAGAGTCTGTCATACGGAGTGAAGTAAGTCAGAAAAAGAAAAACAAATACTGTATGCTAACACATGTATGGAATCTGAAAAAAAAAAAGGTAATGAAGAACCTAGGGGCAAGACGGGAATAAAGACGCAGACCTACTAGAGAATGGACTTGAGGACACAGGGAGGGGGAAGGGTAAGCTGGCACAAAGTGAGAGAGTGGCACGGACATATATACACTACCAAACGTAAAACAGATAGCTGGTGGGAAGCAGCCACATAGCACAGGGAGATCAGTTCGGTGCTCTGTGACCACATAGAGGAGTGGGATAGGGAGAGTGGGAGGGAGGGAGACGCAAGAGGGAAGAGATATGGGGATATATGTATATGTATAGCTGATTCACTTTGTTATAAAGCAGAAACTAACACACCACTGTAAAGCAATTATACTCCAATAAAGATGTTTAAAAAAAAAAACCTCGCTGGCCAAAATAATGCCCGCTCCAACCTCGAAGCTGTGACACATACACATGTGGGCACATGCAGGCGTGCATGAATAACCCACACACTGTTTTAAATGTTTCATTCTCACCAACAATGTACTAGGGTTCCCTTTTCTCTACATCCTTGCCAACATTTGTTATTTGTAGACTTTTTGATGATTCTTATGGACTCAGAGGTGCTCTTTCAATCAGTCTTGAATTTACAGATTGGGTCTTGGATCAAATGCTTTTCTGATGGGCTTCTATGAACATAAATGTTTCCAGATGGTACACGATAAGTGTTGACAGCAGATCACTGTGCTCCATCCATCTTACCTTTTATTCATTCAGGGATATCACTACAGTTATTTAGTTCAAAATCATGTTCCCTGCTATATTAATGACAGTATTAGTTACCCTGGTCAGACAAAATCTGGTCCCCAAATTTGTAGAAATTCTAAGCTATAATTCTCAGCCCCCAGCCTTCCACACATCTGTATGTCTACGTATATGTATGAGCAAACATGTTTATGTCTTACATAATTTACGCCTTTACTATTAAAATACTAACGTTTGTTATAAAAATGCAGTCAGTAAATGCAGATACGATGTAGACACCCTGTATGTAATATTTACTAGTAAGCACTGCGTGCTTTCCAGACATCCATTCAGTTTATCCTCATAACTCTCCTCCAATGTATGTACTTTTATTTTCTCCATTTTGCAGATAAGAAAACCGAGTCACAGAGAAGTAAAGCAACTCCCCAAAGAACTCATCAGTAAGTGGAAGGGCCAGGACTGGACCTTAGTCTAGCTCCAGTGTCCATATGCTCTCAATCACCAAGCTATTTTTACCTCTCTACACACTGGAGCTCGCAGTATTTAATATCTACGGTGGACACGTACATAGATTTTAAAGTTTCTATCTGGACAAAGCTGCTTAAAAAAGCAAAACAGAGCTGTCAAGTAAAAGCCCTGTAGTCTTGAGTTCGAATTGGAAGTGTATATAAACTCAGTGTATGTATTTAATCACTAAACAGTAGCAAAAATAAAAAACCTACACATACATCTTGGCTCTTTCTACTGAAATGGCCTAGAAAAATGAGCACCCCCAGCACCCAGAGTCTGTTTTCTAAATATTTCTTCCCCCAATAAAAATACGAGAAATCAAGAACTCCTAGGATCATGTCAAAAGGACTCGGGAGACAATGTGAATAGGCGCCCACCGGCCAAAGACCAGGCATACATTTCTCCTGTTGGTGGTACAAAACACCACCTAGGAAGTCACTTTGAAAGAAAGAAACAATCTGATTCTGATCAAGCCTTTAGATCTAACCAATTTACACGACACAGGGCAGAAGAACCTGTTAAACAATACCACAGGAAAGGTAGCAGCAAACTTCAGACCATGAGAAACTCTACAGGACATACAACCATTTAACCCCATTTCTTTAATAAAAATTATTTCAAGGAAGAGTGAGATAAAAGGGGATTACGGGGATCTGTAAAGGGCAGACCGATAGACAGAAAGAAACCCTGGGCACTGGGGATGAAAATCCCACATTCAACTTTTCAGTCTGTGTATCAGGGATTCCTTTCTGTAGGCTGTCTAGTATAAGGCAATGAAAACGAGAGGTGCTTAAAATCCATATTCTGTTAACAACTTGCCCACTTCTCCTTGGACATCTGGGCATCACTCACCGCTCCTCCATGAGTTCCCGGATGGAGGCTACCGTGGGGCCAGATCCCAGATGAGTATAGTACGGACCTTCATCTTTCTCCACTATTTGTTCTGCAGAAATACAAAGTAAACATTATTTGGAGACATCAATTCATTAATATTAATTTAGGAAGGCAAACCATCAATAGGAAAATTAATGGCATAGTACAAAACAGGAAATTCAGTGGCTTATAAACATGTAGAAATATGTTCACCCCCATTAGAAATCAGGAAATACAAATTAAAATCACAGTGAAACACCATTACACACAGACCAAATTGGCAAAAATTTAGAAATCTGATAAAACTATGCATTATCAAGACTGAGGCTTAACCACTCTGGAATTTAGTTTATCATTATACATAATCTAGACCAGAGGTCAGCAAACCACTCCACTCCTAGATACAGACCCAAACCAGCTGAAAGCAAGGACTCAAACAACACCTGTATGCAGTGTTCATTGCAGCATTATTACAAGAGCCAAAAGGTGAAAACAACACAAGTGTCCATGAACAGATGAACAAAATGTGGTATATCCATACAGCAGGATATTATCTGACCATGAGAAGGATTTATTCTGATATGTGCTATAACACGGATGAACCTGGAAAATGTTAGGCTAAGTGAAATAAGCCAGACACGACAGGACAAATATTGTATGATTCCACTTACAGGATATATCTAGAATAGGTAAATTCATAGAGGTAAAAATCAGATTAGAGGTTACCAACCGCTGGGAGGAGTGGGGAATGGGGACTTATCACTTAATAGGTAGAGTTTCTGTTTAGTGTTGAAACACTTTTAGAAATAGTGGTGATGGTTGCACGATACTGTGGATGTAATTAATGCCACTAAACTATACACTAAATAATGGTTAAAATGGCAAATTTTATATTATGTATGTTTTACCACAGTTCAAAAAAGAGAAAGGAATGAAGTACTGATACGTGCTACAATGTGGACGAACCTTCAAAAACATTACAATAAGTGAAAAAGTCAGACACAAAATATCACATATATCCCGTGATTCCATTCATACGAAATAATCTAGGATAGGTAAAGCCATAGAAACAGAAAGCAGAATGGTGGTTGCCAGAGGCTGGGAGGAGGGAGGAATGGAGAGTTACTACTTAATGGGTATAGGATTTTATTTTAGAATGATGAAAGGAACTAGATAGAGGTGATTATTTCACAATATTGTGAATGTACTAAATGTCAGTGAATTGTACACTTTAAAGTGATTAATTTGGGGGGGGGGGAACCTTCAAGATGGCAGAGGAGTAAGACATGGAGATCACTTTCCTCCCGACAAATACATCAGAAATACATCTACACGTGGAAAAACTCCTACAGAACACCTACTGAATGCTGGCAGAAGACCTCAGACTTCCCAAAAGGCAGGAAACTCCCCACATACCTGGATAGGGCAAAAGAAAAAACGAAGACAAAAGAATAGGGACAAAAGAACGTGCACCTCTGGGAAGGAGCTGGGAAGGAGGAAAAGTTTCCACACACTAGGAAGCCCCTTCACTGGAGGAGACGGGGGTAGGCGGAGGGAAGCTTTGGAGCCACGGAGGAAAGCGCAGCCACCGGGGTGCGGAGGGCAAAGCGGAGAGATTCCCACACAGAGGATCGGCGCCGACCAGCACTCACCAGCCTGAGAGGCTTGTCTGCGCACCCGCAGGGGCGGGCGGGGGCTGGGAGCTGAGGCTCGGGGCTTCGGAGATCAGACCCCAGGGAGAGGACTTGGGTTGGCTGCGTGAACACAGCCTGAAGGGGGCTAGTGCGCCACAGCTAGCTGGGAGGGAGTTCGGGGAAAAAGTCTGGACCTGCTGAAGAGGCAAGAGACCATCCTTTCAGCGTGCACGAGGAGAGAGCATTCCTCCCCAGTGTGCCCACCGAAAGGCAGAGCACCGCCTAAGCAAGCTCCAGAAACGGGCATGAGCCGCGGCTATCAGCTCGGACCCCACAGACAGGCATGAAACACTAAGGCTGCTGCTGTGCACACAGCAGCACACAAGAATCCTGCACGCAAGAAGCCTGTGTGCAAGCACAGGTCACTATCCACACACCCCCAGGAGCCTGTGCAGCCCGCCACTGCCAGGGTCCCGAGATACAGGGACAACTTCCCTGGGAGAACAGACGGCGCACCTCAGGCTGTTGCAATGTCACGCCGGTCTCTGCCGCTGGAGGCTCACCCTGCATTCCAGTTATGACTACTGTACCCCTCCCTCCCCCCGACCTGAGTGAGCAAGAGTGCCCTAATCAGCTGCTACTTTAACTCCCTCCTGTCTGGCCGGGAACAGATGCCTGAGGGTGACCTACATAGAGAGGTGGGCCAAAACCAAAGCTGAACTCCAGGAGCTGTGCGAACAAAGAAGAGAAAGGGAAATCTCTCTATGCAGCCCAAGGAGCAGCATATTAAATCCCCACAATCAACTTGATGAACCATGCCTCTGTGGAATACCTGACTAGACAACAAATGTTCCCAAAATTGAGGGAGCGGACTTTGGGAGCAACGGTAGACTCGGGGATTGCTGTTTGCAACTGATTTGTTTCTGATTTTTATATTTATTTTAGTTTAGTTTTTAGTGCTTGTTATCACTGGTGGATTTATTAGTTTGGTTTCTCTCTTCTTTTATTTTTATTATTTTTTCATTTTATTATTGTATTAATTTATTTTTCTTCCTTTTTTCTTCTTCCTTTTCTTCTGAGCCGTGTGGCTGACAGGGTCTTGGTGCTCCAGCCGGGTGCCAAGCCTGAGCCACCGAGGTGGGAGAGCTGAGTCCAGGACATTGGACCACCAGAGACCTCCCGGCCCCATGTAATATCAATTGTTGAGAGCTCTTGCAGAGATCTCCAGCTCAACACTAAGACCCAGCTCCACCCAACGGCCAGCAAGCTCCAGTGCTGGACGCCCCATACCAAACAACTAGCAAGAGAGGAACACAACCCCACCCATTAGCAGAGAGGCTGCCTAAAATCATACTAAGGTCACAGACACCCCAAAACGCACCACCGGACACAGCCCTGCCCACCAGAAAGACAAGATCCAGCCCCACCCACCAGAACACAGGCACCAGTCCCCACTACCAGGAAGCCTACACACAAGCCACTGACCAAACCTCACTCACTGGGGGCAGACACCAAAAACAACGGGAACTACAAACTTGCAGCCTGTGAAAAGGAGACCCCAAACACAGTAAGTTTAAAAAAATGAGAAGACAGAGAAATATGCAGATCAAGGAGCAAGGTAAAACCCACCAGACCAAACAAATGAAGAGGAAATAGGCAGTCTACCTGAAAAAGAATTCAGAGTAATGATAGTAAAGATGATCCAAAATCTTGGAAATAGAATGGAGAAAATACAAGAAACGTTTAACAAGGACCTAGGAGAACTAAAAAGCAAACAAACAATGATGGCCAACACAATAAATGCAATTTAAAATTCTCTAGAAGGAATCAATAGCAGAATAACTGAGGCAGAAAAACAGGTAAGTGACCTGGAAGATAAAATAGTGGAAATAACTACCACAGAGCAGAATAAAGAAAAAAGAATTGAGGACCGTCTCTGAGACCTCTGGGACAACATTAAATGTACCAACATTTGAATTATAGGGGTCCTAGAAGAAGAAGAGAAAAAGAAAGGGACTGAGAAAATATTAGAAGAGATTATAGTTGAAAACTTCCCTAATAGGGGAAAGGAAATAGTCAAACAAGTCCAAGAAGCACAGAGAGTCCCATATGGGGTAAATCCAAGGAGAAACATGCCAAGACACATATTAATCAAA
>NW_020175322.1:166816-179961 GCF_003031525.2 Neophocaena asiaeorientalis asiaeorientalis | reverse complement strand
GTTCCCAAAATTGAGGGAGCGGACTTTGGGAGCAACGGTAGACTCGGGGATTGCTGTTTGCAACTGATTTGTTTCTGATTTTTATATTTATTTTAGTTTAGTTTTTAGTGCTTGTTATCACTGGTGGATTTATTAGTTTGGTTTCTCTCTTCTTTTATTTTTATTATTTTTTCATTTTATTATTGTATTAATTTATTTTTCTTCCTTTTTTCTTCTTCCTTTTCTTCTGAGCCGTGTGGCTGACAGGGTCTTGGTGCTCCAGCCGGGTGCCAAGCCTGAGCCACCGAGGTGGGAGAGCTGAGTCCAGGACATTGGACCACCAGAGACCTCCCGGCCCCATGTAATATCAATTGTTGAGAGCTCTTGCAGAGATCTCCAGCTCAACACTAAGACCCAGCTCCACCCAACGGCCAGCAAGCTCCAGTGCTGGACGCCCCATACCAAACAACTAGCAAGAGAGGAACACAACCCCACCCATTAGCAGAGAGGCTGCCTAAAATCATACTAAGGTCACAGACACCCCAAAACGCACCACCGGACACAGCCCTGCCCACCAGAAAGACAAGATCCAGCCCCACCCACCAGAACACAGGCACCAGTCCCCACTACCAGGAAGCCTACACACAAGCCACTGACCAAACCTCACTCACTGGGGGCAGACACCAAAAACAACGGGAACTACAAACTTGCAGCCTGTGAAAAGGAGACCCCAAACACAGTAAGTTTAAAAAAATGAGAAGACAGAGAAATATGCAGATCAAGGAGCAAGGTAAAACCCACCAGACCAAACAAATGAAGAGGAAATAGGCAGTCTACCTGAAAAAGAATTCAGAGTAATGATAGTAAAGATGATCCAAAATCTTGGAAATAGAATGGAGAAAATACAAGAAACGTTTAACAAGGACCTAGGAGAACTAAAAAGCAAACAAACAATGATGGCCAACACAATAAATGCAATTTAAAATTCTCTAGAAGGAATCAATAGCAGAATAACTGAGGCAGAAAAACAGGTAAGTGACCTGGAAGATAAAATAGTGGAAATAACTACCACAGAGCAGAATAAAGAAAAAAGAATTGAGGACCGTCTCTGAGACCTCTGGGACAACATTAAATGTACCAACATTTGAATTATAGGGGTCCTAGAAGAAGAAGAGAAAAAGAAAGGGACTGAGAAAATATTTGAAGAGATTATAGTTGAAAACTTCCCTAATAGGGGAAAGGAAATAGTCAAACAAGTCCAAGAAGCACAGAGAGTCCCATATGGGGTAAATCCAAGGAGAAACATGCCAAGACACATATTAATCAAAAACTAAAAACAGGGCTTCCCTGGTGGCGCGGTGGTTGAGAGTCCGCCTGCCGATGCAGGGGACATGGGTTCGTGCCCCGGTCCAGGAAGATCCCACATGCCATGGAGCGGCTGGGCCCGTGAGCCATGGCCGCTGAGCCTGCGCGTCCGGAGCCTGTGCTCCGCAGCGGGAGAGGCCACAACAGAGAGAGGCCCGTGTACAGAAAAAAAAAAAAAAAAGAATTAGAAAGCAAATAGGAGAAGTAACAACTAACACTGCAGAAATACAAAGGATCATGAGCGATTATTACAAGCAACTATATATGCCAATAAAATGGACAACCTGGATGAAATGCACAAATTCTTAGAAAAGAACAACCTTCCGAGACTGAACCAGGAAGAAATAGAAAATATAAACAGACCAATCACAAGCACTGAAATTGAGACTGTGATTAAAAATCTGCCAAAAAACAAAAGCCCAGGACCAGATGGCTTCACGGGTGAATTCTATCAATTCTATCAAACATTTAGAGAAGTGCTAACACCTATCTTTCTCAAACTCTTCCAAAATATAGCAGAGGAACACTCCCAAACTCATTCTATGAGGCCACCATCACCCTGATACCAAAACCAGACAAAGATGTCACAAAGAAAGAAAACTAGAGGCCAGTATCACTGATGAACGTAAGATGCAAAAATACTCAACAGATTATAGCAAACAGAATCCAAGAGCACATTAAAAATATCATACACCATGATGAAGTGGAGTTTACCCCAGGAATGCAAGGATTCTTCAATATACACAAATGAATGTGATACACCATATTAACAAATTGAAGGATAAAAACCATATGATCATCTCAATAGATGCAGAGAAAGCTTTCGACAAAATTCAACACCGATTTATGATATAAACCCTGCAGAAAGTAGGCATGGAGGGAACTTACCTCAACATAATAAAGGCCATATGTGACAAACCCACAGCCAACATCATTCTCAATGGTGAAAAACTGAAACCATTTCCTCTAAGATCAGGAACAAGACAAGGTTGTCCACTCTCACCACTGTTATTCAACATAGCTTTGGAAGTTTTAGCCACAGCAATCAGAGAAGAAAAATAAAAGGAATCCAAATCGGAAAAGAAGTAAAGCTGTCACTGTTTGCAGATGACATGACACTGTACATAGAGAATCCTAAAGATGCTACCAGAAAACTACTAGAGCTAATCAATGAATTTGGTAAAGTAGCAGGATAGAAAATTAATGCACAGAAATCTCTGGCATTCCTATACACTAATGATGAAAAATCTGAAAGAGAAATTAAGAAAACATTCCCATTTACCATTGTAACAAAAAGAATAAAATACCTAGGAATAAACCTACCTAAGGAGACAAAAGACCTGTATACAGACAACTATAAGACACTGATGAAAGAAATTAAAGATGAAACAAACAGATGGAGAGATATACCATGTTCTTGGATTGGAAGGATCAACATTGTGAAAATAACTATACTACACAAAGCAATCTATAGGTTCAATGCAATCCCTACCAAACTACGAATGGCATTTTTCACAGAACTAGAAGAAAAAGTTTCACAATTTGTATGGAAACACAAAAGACCCTGAATAGCAAAGCAATCTTGAGAAAGAAAAACGGAGCTGGAGGAATCTGGCTCTCTGACCTCAGGCTATAATACAAAGCTACGGTAATCAAGACAGTGTGGTACTGGCACAAAAACAGAAATATAGATCAATGGATAGAAAGCCCAGAGATAAACCCACGCACATATGGTCACCTTATCTTTGATAACGGAGGCAAGAATATACAATGGAGAAAAGACAGTGTCTTCAATAAGTGGTGCTGGGAAAACTGGACAGCTACATGTAAAAGAATGAAATTAGAACACTCCCTAACACCATACACAAAAATAAACTCAAAATGGATTAAAGACCTAAATATAAGGCTAGACACTATCAAACTCTTAGAGGAAAACATAGGCAGGACACGCCTTGACATAAATCATAGCTAGGTCCCTTTTGACCCACCTCCTAGAGAAATGGAAATAAAAACAAACAAATGGGACCTAATGAAACTTAAAAGCTTTTGCACAGCAAAGGAAACCATAAATAAGATAAAAAGACAACCCTCAGAATGAGAGAAAATATTTGCAGACGAAGTGACTGACAAAGGATTAATCTCCAAAATATACAAGCAGCTCATGCAGCTCAATACCGAAAAAACAAACAACTCAATCCAAAAATGGTCAGAAGACCTAAATAGACATTTCTCCAAAGAAGATATACAGATTGCCGACAAACACATGAAAGGATGCTCAATATCACTAATCACTAGAGAAATGCAAATCAAAACCACAATGAGGGGACTTCACTGGTGGCACAGTGGTTAAGAATCCACCTGCCAATGCAGGGGACATGGGTTCAAACCCCGGTCCGGGAAGATCTCACATGTCGTGGAGAGGCTATGCCCATGTGCCGCAACTACTGAAGCCGTGTGCCCTAGAGCCCGCAAGCCACAACTACTGAGCCCATGCACCGCAACTACTGAAGCCCGCACAACTAGAGCCCGTGCTCCACAACAAGAGAAGCCACCGCAATGAGAAGCCTGTGCGCCGCAACGAGTAGCCCCCACTCAATGCAACTAGAGAGAGCCTGTACGCAGCAACGAAGACCCAATGCAGCCAAAAATAAATAAATACATTTATAAAAACAAACACACAAACCACCATGAGGTATCACCTCACACCAGTCAGAATGGCCATCAACAAAAAATCTACAAACAACAATTGCTGGAGAGGGTGTGGAGAAAAGGGAACCCTCTTGCACTGCTGGTGGGAATGTAAATTGATACAGCCACTATGGAGAACAGTATGGAGGTTCCTTAAAAAAACTACAAACAGAACTACCATATGACCCAGCAATCCCACTACTGGGAACATACCCTGAGAAAACCATAATTCAAAACGAGTCATGTAACACAATTTTGACTGCAGCACTATTTACAATAGCCAGGACATGGAAGCAACTTAAGTGTCCATCCACAGATGAATGGATAAAGAAGATGTGGCACATATATACAATGGAATATTACTCAGCCATAAAAAGAAACAAAATTGAGTTATTTGTAGTGAGGTAGATGGACCTAGAGTCTGTCATACAGAGTGAAGTAAGTCAGAATGAGAAAAACAAATACCGTATGCTAACAAATATATATGGAATCTAAGAAAAGAAAAAAAAGGTCATGAAGAACTTAGGGGCAAGACAGGAATAAAGACGCAGACCTACTAGAGAATGGACTTGAGGACACGGGGAGGGGGAAGGGTAAGCTGGGACGAAGTGAGAGAGTGGCATGGACATATATACACTACCAAATGTAAAATAGATAGCTAGTGGGAAGCAGCCGCATAGCAGAGGGAGATCATTTCTGTGCTTTGTGACCACCTAGAGGGGAGGACTAGGGAGGGTGGGAGGGAGACGCAAGAGGGAGGGGATGTGGGGATATATGTATACGTATAGCTGATTCACTTTGTTACAGGGCAGAAACTAAGACAACACTGTAAAGCAATTATACTCCAATAAAGATGTTAAAAATAAATAAATTTTATGTTATGTGAAGTTCACCACAATTAAAAGAAACTATTGATTCACACAACAACATGGATGATTTTTAAATGAATTTTTCTAAGTGAAAGAAATGAGACTCAAAAGACGATGTAATAGTAACTCTGGAAAATACTACATTGACTGGATACTATAAGGCTACAAACAAAAAGAACTTTACACAAATACTGTACTACAGTGCGTAAATTTGTTTCGTGTCTAGGGAGACATACAACTAAACGGGATGTGTTATCCTGCAATGGGTCCTATAACAGAAAAAGGACTTTAGTGGAAAAACTGACGAAATCCAAAGAGTCTGTAGTTAATAGTATTGTGCCAACATTAACGTCTGTTTTAAATGCACCATAAATATGTAAGATGTTTATATTATGGGATGCTGGATAAAGGGCATACAGGGACTCTCTGTGCCAACTCTGCAACTCCTCTATAAATGTAAAATTATTTCGTAGTAAAAAGTTAATAAAACGAACAAGCAAAAACAAGAAACTAGGCAGGGGACCCTAATTTGCTGATCCTGTCCTAGAGGAAATCTTGGCTACATGCATCAAAAAATGTACAAGGATTTTCACAGCAACATATTGGCAGTAGTCAAAATGGGAAACAACCCATAATCCAGCAACAGTGGAATGGATAAATAAAACACAGTAGAATCATATAATGGCATATATCCAGCAATGAGAATTGACAAACTGCAACAACATGGTTGAATACTATACCACCATAGTTAGTGAAAGAAGCACAGCACAGAATACAGTAAGATTATATCTAAATGATATTCAAAACCAGGTTCAACCAAACTATACTGTTTAGAGATCCATACACAGGTGGTAAAATTATTAAATTGAAATATAAAATATATAAAAATGATTTTTTGCCTACAAAAATAGCAATTTCATACAGCTCAATCTTAAAGAAATACAAGGAAATCATTGTCACAAGTCAAGAGAGTGGTCGCCTCTGTGGGACGGGAGAGGAATGTGATTGGGAAAGGTATACCGGGGACTTCTGGGGAACTGGAAAGGGCCTCCTTTTTGATTTAGGTGATGATTACACAGGTGTTCATTTTATAAATTTTCATTGAACTGTACATGAATGCTTTGTGTACTTGCCTATATACGGAGTTCACAATTTTTAAAAGGTAAAACATTAATGTCATACCTGTTCTATGCAGAACATCATGCTCAGTTTTATGGGGAAAGCGAGAAGGACAAAACTAATTGGGGCTTTAAAAAGTGTATGGTCTAGTTGGGTAGATAAGACCCATATATAAGAAGATACCTTATAGCATTTCCAGTCAATGGGGAAAGATTAATTTTTCAATGCATGATGTTGGAATAACTGAGGAAAAAATTTTGCTCCACACTTAATAACTTACCCCAAAATACATTCCAAGTGGTTGAAAGATTTAAATACAAAAAATTAAACTATACCAGTTCTAGAAGAAAAACAATGGATGAGTTTTTAAAAATAATCACAGAAGTGGGAAGGTCTTCTCTAAGTATAACATGAAATTCTGAAGCCAACACACACACACCATAAACTCTGATAAATATAACTAAAGAAAAATTTATAGTAATAACTACCAAAAGTCAAGCCAAAAGACAAATACTGGGGAGAAATATCTGGAACTCACACCAGACAAACACTGCTTTCTTTAACAGATCAAGAACCCCTACAGCTAAATAAGGTCAATAATACAAGAGATAAATGAAGAAAAGATAAAACTGGTTCTTTGAAAGGGAATGAAAATGGGTCAAACATATGTAAAGGTACAATAAAGTACCAGTTTTACCTTTCAGGTGAGTCACCATCAAAGTCTGGTAACTCCTCCTGCTGGTGAGGGTACAGGAAAACAGGCAGTATGGAAAGTAATTTGGCAATATACTAAAGTTACAAATGCCCAATCTGTTTGACTCAGTAATTTCAAAGAATGTCAAATTCTTCTAAGAATTTATTTTTAGGAATTTGGATATACTTGCATATGTACAAAGTGATATTGTATATACAAGAATACTCACTGCATCTTTTTTTAAAATAAATTTATTTATTTATTTTTGGCTGTGTTGGGTCTTCATTGCAGTGCACGGGCTTTCTCTAGTTGCGTCGAGCGGGGGCTACTCTTTGTTACGGTGCGCAGGCTTCTCATTGCGGTGGCTTCTCTTTGTCGCAGAGCACGGGCACTAGGCGCACGGGCTTCAGTAGTTGTGGCACGCGGGCTCAGTAGCTGTGGCTCGCGGGCTTAGTTGCTCCTCGGCACGTGGGATCTTCCTGGACCAGGGCTCAAACCCGTGTCCCCTGCATTGGCAGGCGGATTCTTAACCACTGCGCCACCAGGGAAGTCCCTCACTGCATCATTTTTAATGGCAAAATATCAGAAACTTAAATGTCCATAATACATTATGTATTATAAATACATTATAGCATAACCATATAATGGAATACTAAGCAGCTATCAAAAGGAGTTAGGCAGCTTCAGATTTACTGACCAAAAAATAACCTCCAAGCAAATTTCAGTATAGCATGTGTAATATGCTATAGTTAGTACACACACACAATCACATATACATTAGTGTATACACACACATATGCAAGCCTAAAGGTGTATATGTCATTACCCACACTAAGAATAAGGGTAAGAGTAAGACCCATGTTGTGAAAATGAGTTCAGTTGTATTCCTAGTTTAAAACAAGCAAACAAAAGGTTGGCAATGGTATGTGCATCCCAGTAGATGAACTGATGCAAGTTGTCTATCACTTATGGTTTCTGCTCATGGAGACTCTTCATCCCCCCTTGTATTATTGTCATGGTCTCCTAACTGGTCTCAGCCCTCTGAGGTCATCCTACCTAATACCACCAGTTATACTTCCAAAACAGAAATCTGATCAGACCAGTTCCCACTGATGACTCCATGCTAGACAGAAGACAGAACCCAAATTCCAGAACACAGTCCATAAGGCCCCCGAGGAGCCATCTCTGCACACTGCCCAGCCTTGCATCCTGCGACAGCTACCACAGCTTCTTTTACACAGCCATGCAATACTCCTGTGTCTTGAAACACGTTTTCTCGTTGACCACAGTGCCTTTATTTCTTTCCTTCTTTGGAAGAACTCATGTCATAAGGCCTAGTTTAAATGCCACCTTTTCTGTGAAACCCTACTGGACTTCTCCTTTTCCCTCTGGACTCCCAGAGCACCTTTCATACAACAAAAATATCAGAGCATGTATCACATTTTTATTGTTACCATGTCACAGCAGAGTGAACATAGATTTTACAGAGACCTGGGCAACTGTGATGAGTTATCTTCCCAGCCTCTCTAATCCTCACACCTTCTTGTGTAAAATACATAAAGGGCCAAGTGCAGTATTTGGTGTATAATATGAACTCAGTATGTAGCTGCTGTCTAGGCTCTGCCAAACAAATTGTATGATTGTGACCAAGTTACACAGCCCTTATGAGCTTTAGAGCAGTGAAAGTAATGTTTCTATATTTTAGATCTGTTGAGGATTAGATGATATGTAAGGTACCTAGCACAGTCCTCAACCTATCCATGCTTAAATGTTTTCATCCTTTTCAACTAAATGATTAAAAATTACTTGCTCCAAATATGCACTGTTTTGAACCATAAGACAGAGAGGATTATAGAAGGATGTATGTGAAGTGGGGGAGGGAAAGAGACCAAGGTTTGTGTAGGGAGAGAGAACGTAAGAATATGGGTGTTGGAAGTAGTGGTCTGAAATCTCTTTACAGGTGCTAGAATACGACAGCCTATATGGAAAATAGAACACAGGAATATGCCAGAACTTCTGGGCTCTTTTCAAGTTTCTACTGTCTGGAGAAAAGTCAAAGTAATGGATTGACTGTAGGGTGTCACACTGGAACTAGAATATAATGTAGTTTTTGGTGATTACCTTCTGTCCCAAATCAGAAAGACCCAAAATTACAGTTAAAGGCAGAGAAAGGAGATTTTCAGAAGAAAATCTTGGCAACTCTATCCTAGCAGCTAGGGGAGAAGATATGAAGCTCCAAAACCAAGCTAACCTGAAAATTATAATAGATGGTCAAGTTCCTCTGGGAAGGCCACTAACACACAAAGGGCAGACACAGCTCCAAGTGTCAAGCAATACTGAAGTCATTCTCTCCCTTTTGCTGTTTACAAGGCATCCCAAGTAGTTGTTTAGAAGTCTTGTTTTTCTTAATTACATCCCTTTCCCTGATTATACATATATATAAAACACACATATATACACACATATACATGCATTTCCCTTTCCTTGATTAGATGTCTGTACGGGGGAGAAGATATTCTATGGGAAGAAACTGGACTTACAGCCTAATATGCTTAGTTATAAAACTAGCAGACATTCCCAAATTTAATTCTCCTAATTTGTATATATATTTACATATATATGAGGATATATATCATTATATATATATCCTCATTTTATATATATATCTTTAGTGTGGCAATGGGCTTGTAGTTAGTTACAGTGCCAGACAGGTGACAATACTCTGCAAGGTTGGGGTGAGGTTCTATAGAATATAGTATATGCTCTGAATCAGTGACAAATATATGCTTCTGTTTTCCCATAGTAAAATGAGGTTTATTAACATTCTTAGTGCTGTCTAGTGCTATTAATCAAATCCAGTAGATGAGTTTACCCTATTTATACTCATTACTGTAACATATACATGGTCTTCTGTCATTTTATATTTTCCATGTTTATGTCTCCTTGTTTTCTTTCCTATCTTTTTTTTTTTTTGCGGTATGCGGGCCTCTCACTGTTGCGGCCTCTCCCGTTGCAGAGCGCAGGCTCCGGACGCGCAGGCTCAGCGGCCATGGCTCACGGGCCCAGCTGCTCCGCGGCATGTGGGACCTTCCCAGACCGGGGCACGAACCCGTGTCCCCTGCATCAGCAGGCGGACTCTCAACCACTGCGCCACCAGGGAAAGCCCTCTTTCCTATCTTTTTAAATAGATTTTGTATTTTCTTTTACTTCCCCCTGCCCCACCAATCTATAGTATGCTTTTAGTAATGCTAATGGTACTGTGGGAAAGAAAGAAGTCAGCACCCTTATACAATTTCTCACACCTCTTCCCTCACTTTACCTCCTGCTTTTTGTTGGTATCCTTGTGAACATATTTCACCCCCCCCATTATAAAAGAGATATTTAATATAAAACAAAGTTCTAGTATAAATAAATACATTACCTTTTGTTTCAGAAAAATTATACATTTAGCGTTCACTGCCAGCCCCTTCAGAGTACAGCTTCCCCGATCTGTTACTTATTTGATTCACCTCCAGAAAATTTAAGTTCTAATATATTTGGAAATGTTTTTATGAGGTCTTTACACATGAATGGCAACTTTATTGGGCGTAGAACTGTTAAGCCAAACATTCTATCTCAATATCCCGAGAACTGCAATTCATATATCCAACAAAGAACTCACATTACTGATCAATAAGAAAAAGACAGAAACACAACAGAGAAATGGGCAAATGGCTTGAACTCTACAAAAGAGGACATATATTAGTCATCAGGGAAAGGTAAATTAAAGCCACAATGAGATGTGATGATATACCTACCACAATGGCAGAAAGCCTTTTGATACCATTTGCTGGTTTAGATGTGGAGTACTGCTGGTGGGAGTTTAAACGGCTACAACCACTTTGGAAAACGGGCAGTACCTACTAAAAGCTGAACACATACCATTTCAGTCCTAGGTATACACCCAATAGAAGTATATAAGTGTGTACATACATGTACCAAGGGATGTATATAAGAACGTCTTATAGCAGCATGATTCATAATAACCCCAAATTGGAAACAATCCAAAAGACCATCAACAATCTAATGGATAAATGGTGGTATATTCATATTATAAAATGGAATACTATATAGCAATGAGAGTGCATGAACTACAAATATTGGTACACAACACAGATGAACCTCACAAATACAACACTGAACAAAAGAAGCCAGAACATAAAATACATACATGTGAAGTTCAAGAACAGCCCAAACCGATCAACGTGGTTAGAAATTAGAATAGTACTTACCTTAGGACAGGAGTCAGTAGACTTTTTATGTTAAGGGCCAGATGACAAACATTTAAGGCTTTGCAGGGAATGCAGTGTCTGTGGCAACTGTGCATCTTTGCTAACGTAGAGCAAAAGCAGCCATAGACAGTACATAAACAAATGAGGGTGATGGTGTTTCACTGAAACTTCGACATTGAAATCTGAACATCATATAATTTTCATGAGTCATGAAACACTATTCTTCTTTTGATTTTTAAAAACAATTTAAAAACATAAAAAACTTGTTTTTAGCTCACAGATGTTAACCAGACTTGGTCTGCAGGCCATACTTTGCTTTAGGGAGTCAGGTGTAAGTGACTGGGTGGGGGCATATGGAGGTTTCTGACGTGATGGTGAAGTTCTGTTTCTTGATCTAGATGTGGTTACACAAGTACATGCTTTTTGTAAAACTGTACAGGCATACGTCATTTTATTGTGTTTTGCAGATACTATGTTTTTTACAAATTGAAGCTTTCTGACAAACCTGCGGTAAGCAAGTCTATCAGTGCAATTTTTCCAACAGCCTTTGCTTCCCTTCATGTCTCTGTGTCACGTTTTGGTAATTCTCACAATATTTCAAACTTTTTCATTATTATTGTACTTGTTACGGTCATCTGCGATCTTTGATGTTACTATTGCAAAAAAACCTACAACTCACTTAAGTCTCAGGTGATAGTTAGCATTTTTTAGCAATAAAGTATTTAAATTAAGGTACTTTTTTTGTTTTTTTTTTAGATATAGTGCTATTACACCCCTAACAGACTACGGTATAGTGCAAACATAACTTTTACGAGCACTGGGAAACCAAAAATTCCATGGGACTCGCTTTAATGTGATATTCACTTTATTGCAGTGGTCTGGAACCAAACCCACAGTATCTCCGAGGTATGCTTACAATTTATATACCTTCCAGTATGTGTTTCAATTAAGAGAATGCTTTTAAAAAATTAAACTTAAAAAAAACTTTTTTTTTAAATTAATTTACTTATTTAGGCTGCGCCAGGTCTTAGCTGCAGCAGCACGTGGGATCTTCGTTGCGGCATGCATGCGGGATCCAGCTTCCCAACCAGGGATTGAACCCGGGCCCCTGCAGTGGGAGCTCAGAGTCTTACCCACTGGACCATGAGGGAAGTCCCTAAGAGAATGTTTTTGAAAAGTATATCTTAAGTGGTAAAAAAAAAAAAAAAAAATTTAAAAATCCAAGTATGTATGACCAACTTAATTTTTGGTTAATTTATTTGTAGGGAATTCTTCATCCTTGGAATTCATCCTGAAGTTCATCCAGATCATTATTTGTCCATTTTTATTCATCTTCTTTCATTTAAAAAACATTTTCTATTTTATCTTTGACTCTTGCCTGTGTTCAATTTGTTTCATGATCTTTGCTGGAAAACACCAGCAAATGTTCCCAATATTCCCGACAGAACGAATCTGTGGAGGATCCCTCCTGCCTCTCTTCTGTATCCCTTATCTCCACTCTGATTATGTTCATTTCTATCTTCTTCTTCTACTTTGGAGCAGTCTTTCAAGCCTGTCCTTCTTCCTCACTGACTGGCTTTTTCTGTAACTCTGATTCTGCTTTTTGCAGCTTCTAGTGTACTAGAAGTGCTTTGTGAAATGGCACATTTCTGCAGTTGAATTCATACATCTTGTGACTTCTTTGTCACTTTAATCTAGGACCTCATCTTTCATTTCTGGTTTCACAATGAACATTTTAGGCAACTTTCTTGAAGGTATAAATTAGTTGTTCAAACTCTTCTTGTCTTTCCTAATGTAAGTTAAGTCTTCACTTGAATATTATATTTAATCCTTCTACTTTTCCCCACAGAATCTGAATGGGTTGCACGTTAAATTTTTTGTTTGTTTGCTTGTTAATTGGTCTTTCAATGGAGTTTAGCTCCCGGCTTTCTCCCCCTTGGCACTATTGACACTTTGGACTAGATAATTCTTTATTGGGGCGGTGGCGGGGTTGGGGGGGGGCGTCCTGTGCACTGAAGAATGTTTAACAGCATCCCTGGCCTCTGTCCACTAGATGCCAGTAGAACCACACTGGTGTGATAACCAAAAATGTCCTCAGACATTGCCAAATGTCTCCTGGGGTGATGAGGGGTAAAACAGCACTCCGGAAAAAAAAAAAAA
>NW_020175322.1:119084-166392 GCF_003031525.2 Neophocaena asiaeorientalis asiaeorientalis | reverse complement strand
GGGGGGGAAGGGGGGAAAAACACCACCCCAAAAAAAAAAAAAAAAAAAAAAAAAAAAACAAAAAAAAAACGGCACTCCGTTGAAAGCCACAGGTCTAGACTCATTTGCCCAAAAGCAGAATGTGTAGAATCTCCCTATTCTTCTGTATTTACCTGGACACTACTCAAATTCTTCCCTTAGAAATTAAGCTTAGAGAATTAGATGTTGTAGAGGTTTCAATTATTAGTTCAAAAGTTCAGCGGCCTATGAGGATCTGGGGCTGGCTGTGGACAGCTGCAGCTGGGAAATGTCATCTCTATATGCCCTCTGTTTTTTGGAGCCCATGCCTCTCAATCTGTATGTATGTTTGTGTGTGGAGGCTTGGGCTGTGCTCTGTCCTGATGCTAAGATTTTGGTTTATTTCCTCATATGGGAGTGGGCTGGTCACTCTGACAAGACATCAAGTTAAAATAAAGCCCCATGGTTTGCAGAATTTTTGTTTGGTGGTTCAGCAAATATTTTTCTCTACACAATGGCCTTTGTTTGGTGCTGTTGGCCCTTGGCTACAAAGCTGGCTCCTAAGATGGCTTCTCATATTCTCCAGCCAACCATCCTCACCCCAGACCTTAACCCCATCAGAAACTGGAGAAGAGCAGGAAAAGGAGACTTTCCAAAGTGCATGCTTTCTAGATGTGTGGTCTCCAGCCCATCTCTCCAAGTTGCGGAGTCCTTTTGAGCCTCCACTATTGTTTTTCCTAACCCTGGGAGTTGTATATACCTCATGTCATCACTGTTTTCAATTCAAATTGATCTTTAGCTGGCAGACAGCACTTGGAATTCATAGTTTAAGAGTGGGGCCATTTTCAAATTTCAGTTGATGAAATTTCCTCTTACATTTTTGTTTGTCTTGGTCCCTTTCACCAGGTCTCAGAAAAGGAGTATTTTGCTATCTTACTGTTAAGTCATCATTTTTCCTTTTAGTCCCCAGTGTACTATTTCTTCCTTTTCCATAGAGGTTAAGTGACAGGGCAGGGAAATGGCTCAACTCTTCCTAAAGTAAAATCTCTTTTACGTCTCTCTTTGAGCAGTGAGGGAAGTGACGTTTTTTTCCTAAAATACATAGTAGAAAGCTCTGGGGTAGAGCTCAGGAGAACAAGATCCAATTTTTGAGGAAATGCTGGTTATGTGGCCCTAGGTGCTTTTTTTTTTCCCTGTGCACTTAATTTTATACTCAAAATAGAAAAATATGATCTGTTCCACTTTTGCACTAGTCTGGGGAGAGAATGAAATGTATCCTTTGTGCCATCAGCAAGAGATATTAAACACAAGAAACTACTCATTACTACCTAGCAGAAAGAAGGGTCCTTAATTTCTAAATGAACCTTCCACCTTCTCTACCACCTCTCTACACAGAGACTAGGGCACCCACACTTTCCCAGTGGGGAACCTCACAGCCAGGTATAGGTATAGGCTGAGGCATTTCTTTTCTTTATGACATTGATAAAAAGAGACGGTTGATAACTGGTGTACAATTAATGCATAGGTGTCAAAATCACACAAAGGTTTTACTGTACCCATCTCCTTTTTCCTATATAATGCTCCAGTTTCCTGATGTAATTTTAGTGGACGTAAAGCCAAACACCTTAAGTTTATATAACTAATTCCACTTGCATGAAAGTCAATAACTGACTGCTAGAACTTTGCCTCCTGGCAATCACAAATCCACACCATGGGCAGGCAGATGGTTGGGCCCCACCCTGGATCAGGTGTGCCAGGTGAACTTTTTTAAAACTAAAATCTCAGGTCATCTGCCTGTGAGTTCATGGGCAGCATGCTGGGTCTGCTGGTAGCAGAAAGACTTTCATAACAATGGGCACACTCGGGCTTCCCTGGTGGCGCAGGGGTTAAGAATCCGCCTGCCAGTGCAGGGGACACAGGTTCGAGCCCTGGTCCAGGAAGATCCCACATGTCGCTGAACAACTAAGCCCGTCCGCCACAACTACTGAGCCTGTGCTCTAGAGCCTGTGAGCCACGAGTACTGAGCCCGCGCGCCACGAGTACTGAGCCCGCGCACCACAACTACTCAGCCCGCGCACAATTACTGAAGCCCGCATGCCTAGAGCCTGTGCTCTGCAACGAGAGAAACCACCACAATGAGAAGCCTGCCCACCGCAATGAAGAGTGGCCCCCACTCGCCGCAACTAGAGAAAGCCCGCAAGCAGCAACGAAGTCCCAACGCAGCCAAAAATAAATAAATAAATAAGTTAATTAAAATAAAAAAAAAACCAATGGGCACACTACTCACTGATGACAAAGATTAAAGGTAAGGAGGTCATGCCCAAACCTATCTGACGTCTTTGTAGAACTTAATATGGAGGTAGAATAAGGCTGACCAGTTGACCAAAAAATACGTAGAGCACCACCATGTGATCAGCACCAGTTTAGATGTTTTAGAAATACAACATTGAGTCCCTGTTCTTAAGGAACCTGGGATTTAACCGAAAAGACTAATATGCATATAATAACAAATCACGTAAGACATTAAATATTGACCCTTCTTCAGTAGTGATGTTGTTGGCTCTCCCAAACTTTCCCTTTGTTCTAACCTATCCTCTCCTCAGTTTCTTCCCACATCTCTTCCATACTTCCCTCATGGCCTCCTGTTTGAGATTCTCTACCCTAAAAGATAGTATCCTCCATTCTTTTTTTTTTTTTTTTAATATTTATTTATTTGGTTGCACCGGGTCTTAGTTGCTGCAGGCAGGCTCCTTAGTTGCGGCATGCAAACTCCTAGTTGCAGCACGGGTGTGGGATCTAGTTCCCTGACCAGGGATCGAACCCGGGCCCCCTGCATTGGGAGCACGGAGTACCATCCACTGCGCCACCAGGGAAGTCCCGGTATCCTCCATTCTTGATCTACATAGTCAGCCTGGTGAACTGTCTATAACTGAGACTTCAACTACCATCAGTTTGCTGAAGAACCTCTGATTCACAGATCCAACTGGATGCACACCTGCTGGTCCCCCAGACATCTCAAAGTCATATATCCAAACTTGCTTCCCTGCCAGTATTTCAAATCCTGGTGAATGGCACCACCATCTACCCAATCATCCAACCTGGAACCTCAGGAGTCATCTGTGACTGCTTCTTCTTTACTCCTACATTCAACAGGTCACTGAACCAATTAGTTCTTTCTCTCATTCTTTCTTTTATCCACTCCTCCTCTCCTTCCTCCTACTCAATGTCATTCTTACTTCAGGCACACATAATTTCTTGCCTGTGCTTGCAAACTCTCTGCCTTTGGTATCATCCTCTCATGCCCTGAAACTCTCCTCTCCAGCCACTCCCAATCTTTCATCTAACACACCAGTCATACCAGAACTACTTGTATTTCTCCATGTTTTCTCGCCTACACATCTTCATGTGTTTTTTCGTGTATTTTTCATCTCTATAATCTTCATGTCCCTTTGCCTAGAACACTCTACTTTCTCCCTATTAATCTATTAAACTTCTGCTTATCCTTTAAAACTCACATAAGACATCGCTTGATCCAGGAAGTTCTTTCTGATACCCTCCTACCCAGAGTCTTACTCCCCACTTTATACTGGTATACAAATACTCTATTGCCAAAAAAATATTTAAAAGACATGAAGTTCCTATTCATCTCAAGCTGCATACGAAGGAGGAAAACACATTCTCATAAAAACTATAGGAAACAGACTTTACTGTAAACGGAGGTCAGTCTCTGTGTCCCCCTGTTCAGAACTGTGGCTCATACTGAAGTCACCCAGTGGGTGCTGCTATCAGCCACGTCTGCTGGGCAACATCCCTCCCTCACCCGAACTTTTACCATGCTTCAGGCAGGCAAAGGAGATGTTTTTCTTGTGTTCACCTTTGGCTACTTCTTTAGGGCAGGATGATCAACTGGATAAAAATACAGCATTCCTATGAAAACAACCTCTAAAATCTATGTCTCAGTTTATTGCTTTTGCTATGGTTAAATGTCTCCAGCTACCTGTGGACTGCTCCTCAGAGACATCAGGACAAGACCTGAAAGTTAACACAGACCTGTTTCCTTATCTATAAAATGATGACCAGATGATCTCAAAGGATGCTCTTCCCACTAAAACATCATCTGGACTCATTCCCTGTCCTAAGCTGGCTCTCCCTGTGAATGTCCCCATTTCTGAGAATAGATAAAGTACATAAAGGGCGTAGCCAACAGGCATTGCAGTTCGTCATCCTGCCTCTGACACAAGTGTTATAGGAAGGTTAAGTGGTGGTTAGGGGAATCTCCAATGTGTGCCCCTACATATTAGGAATGCATCAGTACTCTCTTCTCCCAATAATTCAATGCAGAACTTCAACTTGTGCTATGTTTTCTCAAGCCTGTACATATCATACTACCTTTCGGAGTACAGCATTTCCTTTCATGTCTTTTAAATTTATTTCTTTGAAGCCTCAAGGGGTACCTTTAATTCTAGCATTTACAAGATTCAGAGAACAAGTAGATATGGATCCCATCCATACCTTCAGAACACCTGTAATCTTCATACAAGTGTAAGACAACGCTCTTGGTGTTTGGCAGTTTTTGGTTACCTGGTGATGCCCACATTGGCCCAAATTGCTTATTTGCCAAAAATCACCATGGAGCTTGAATATTAGGTTTCTTTTGCTATAAGACCTTTCCATGTTTCTATAAAGTTGTTTCCATACTTAAACCGCCTGTTACGAGTGCTTAATGGCATCTCCAAATTTCACTGTCGCTTCTACGGAAAATTCTTCATTATAGTGACCTACAACCTGCACCTTTCTATCTACCACTGTTGAGGGGCCGAGTTTCCGGAATATGAGATGGTTCCTAGCTAACATTAATCCCAGAGTGAACAAGCTTCGTTCCTAACCCTTGTCCCGCCCGAGCCTGAGTTCACAAAGACAAGTTCATCAAACCAGTTGATGAAAGCACCTGTCCAGACGCGGAGGCTTTCCCTAACACAACCTCAACACCTCCAGAAACTGTTTCCAAGTGAATGCTTTCTTCTTCGGCCCTCTTCATGCCTAATACCACTGTTTCAGAAGGACTCATTTCTCAGCTAAACAACTTTAATCACAGTATGACATGGTGGTCCAGCTGCCTAGGTTCAAATCTCACTTCTACCATCCGCTAGCGCTATGACTTGGGTAAATCACTGAATCTAATTTTGCTTTCTTCATCACTCAAATGGAACTACTGACAGTACCCGCCTCATACAGATGTTACAGAGGATTAAATGAGGTAGTGACTGCAAAGCACTTGGTACAGTGCCTGGAATAGGGCAAGTGTTTCATATTCTGTTACTGTTGTTGTGGTTGTTATCGCTATTCTCAGTAGCTTCCTAAGTGGTCTCCTGCCACAAGACTATCACTCTTCACTCTTCTGTGCTACTTCCAGGAGGAGGTACTGTCAAAAATATTTCTTGATTATAAAATACATATTTCATTAGAGAAAATTCAGAAAACGTAATGAGGGAAAAGTCACCCACAGTCTGAACAGTGATACAACCACTGGCGGTATGTTTCCTTCCAGTCTTTTCTCTATTTTTTTTAACCTAGGTGAGCTGATCATTTAAATACTCTTTGTGTCTGCTGTTTTCACTTCAGTGTTTTCCCGTAATTTAACATTTAACAACACGAGGTGGGTTTGCTTCTAATTCTTTGTTTACGTTAGCATACAAATATTTTATCTGTATCACATATAAATAAAATACAAATGGGAGCAACAAATGATTGGTGGTGGTGGCTCACCTTACCTCTTGCCCACTGTTCCTGCCATCCACCTGCCTGCCAAGGCAACAGGTTGCCAGCACTGCCACACTGGGTTTCTCTGATGCTGACAGTCTACTGCCTGCGCTTTTGCTCACTAGCTGAGACTGGTCCCCGCTGCTAGGGGGCTCCTCTGGCCTAAGGAATTCAGGAGAACACTGAGGGTTCGGGTCCGCTGTGTGCTAGTGGCCTTACCTCATGCGAGCTTTCTCATGTCTGCTCCTAGACGGTGCTCATAAATTCCTCAGTCTGGAGTGGCTACCTACTCACCTCTCCCCATCTGTGTTCATTACAGTTTTCAAAACCCAGCTCTGAACAGTTTCCTAAGTAAAGCATTACCCTCCATGATGACAACCAAGCCTGGTATTTCAGAGCACTCTGACAGTTCAACCACTTCTGTATGACAGCACAGACGCCTGGCGGATACCTGCTGACTGGGCGACTGGATATTTCATTGTTTGTGTTGTCTCTTCAAGCAAACCACAAAGTCCTTCAAAGATGAACCGTTTCTCTTAATTTTTATCTTATTGGCCACTGGGACTGGGCTAGGTAAACAATAAATGACTGATGAATAAAGTAACAGCCAACGCTTTTCTCCCTTCATAACACATATGTTTTTACGCCTTTTTCTTGCTTTTTTGCACTTGATAGGCTTGGTAACAGCTAAGCACTCTTACAGTTCTTCCTACATGCCAGTCACAGTCCTGAGGGCTTTATACATATTAACTAATTTAATCCTCAGATGAACCCTGGTGAAAGGGTACTATTAGCACTTTCATTTTCGGCATGAGGAAGTGATGGGATTAAAATTCAAATTAAATAAAAAAACTAGCTTGACCAAACGTAATATCTACATAATTGAATCCCACGATTAAAATATTTATTACGCATCAACTATGTCCTCAGCCCCTATAAAAGAATATTTCCTGCCCCGGAGGGGGAGAAAGAGCAAATGAGGCCCTAAACACAGGAAGATAGGCCAGACACATAAAAACACAAAGAGTGAAAGTGGGGCCCCAATTCCTATGATCAGAACAAGTCTCTCCCAAATGGCGGGACATGAGGGGCATTCAGAGCCACATCATTATTAAACCCGGTAACGAAGAGGGTCAGCCCTCGGTGGAAACCACAATCTCAGAGCACGTCTGGGAGCCTTTGGCAGGATGCTGCACATCTGTTCCCCCCAGAGAGAAGCACTGGGGCCAACTCTTCCTTGTTCCCCAAGTGATTCTTTGTCACTGGCCCCACTGTCTTGTACCCCAGGATTCTGGGGTAGCTGGAGTGGACGGGACAGCCCAGCTTCTCCTTACTAACTGGGGTACAACATCCCAACAGATCACACAGTTGACCGGATATTAGTGTATTTAAACAAGCAGAGAAGACAGGCTTTTCACAAGACCTATTTGTGTCTCATAAAATCACAATTCAACATGCTCTTCATCAGCATCGTGTTTTCTGCCAACATCTGAAACACACACATCTTTTACGGAATGCTTGGTAAGTAGCAGAGGACCACAGCTTAGAGTGGACCTGGCGTTTCCTGAGGCATCCACGACCCCCCTGGAGACAGCTGACATCCCCAGGAACAGTCCTCAGAGGCCCGGGTCCCTACTTCTATTCCAGAAGACAAGGCTCAGAAACAGACCCAATTCCTCAGTGCTCTCACCCACACCATGGCTTCAACCATCACCTGAATGCTAACTACATCCAAACCCGTAACTCAGAGCCCGATCTCCAATCTCTCAGCCCCTTCAAGCTCAGTCGGTCCGAACAGAACTCACCACTTCTCCACACGCATGTTCTCAGTGCCCCCCACCACCAAGGCGGAGACCTGAGCCGTCTGCATCCCCACAGCCCCCCTCGTCAGAGGCCACTCACTCTGCAGCCTCTGCCCACCTACTCTTTCAGTACAGGCCCTTGTTATTTCTTGCCTGGCTCACGACAATACCTTTCTTACAGGCTTCCCCGCCAGCCTTTCCTCCCCACCACAAGCCGGAATAGTCTTTCAGAAGCACCAGGTGATGACTGGTCATCACTTGCTTTAAAACCCTCAGGAGCTCACGATGTATCACCAGAGATCAAGTCAAACGCCCGACCGTGGCTCGCTGGGCCCTGCAAGATCTGGCCCCTGCCCGCCTCCCTAGCCCCCTTTTGCTCATCTCCACACAGACTCCTCCCCTTTCGCTCCCCCAGAGCATAAGCCCTCTAAATAAGCACTACCCTGTCACAGCCACCAAGCTGTTGCCCAAGCTATTCCCTCTTCTCAGCATGTCTTCTTTCTACCCGACAGCCCTACCAGCCTCAGCACAAGCACCACCTCCCACAGGAAGGCTTCCACGATGCCGTCACCTCCATCTGTACGACAAAGCACCTCCACTGACGCACGATACGCCACACGGCATCACCATCAGCTTCCTTCAATGCCTTCTCCACTAGCCTGGGGCTCAATTCTGTGTCCACAGGCCCCGGTGCGGTGTCTGGCACACGGTGGATGTTTTCCGGATAAAAGACAGTGCCTAGAAATCCAAGCCTGCCAGGTCGCATCCCCTTGCCCTTCCCTGACTGACACCCAGGAGGACTTACCTACGCAGTCACAGGTGGGGAACTCGGCCTGGGCTCTCTTGGCAGGTGTGTCCAGCAGACTCTTGGTGGGTGTGTCCAGGTACTTAAGAGGTGACTCCAGGAAGCCACTGAGGGTGGGTGTGAGTGGGTTCTCGGCCTTGGTCGGGGTGGCCTCCTGGCCTCCCTCCTCTGCATGGAAGCAGGTGGTTGAAAGCACAGTCACAGCCCCTGAAGATTCGATCTTGATTTGCTTGGGAGAGCGCGTAGCAAAAGGGCTCTCGGGGGCTGGGAGACAGGTTGGCTGGTTCTCGGGGTCCTGAATGGGCACAGACTGGGGGCCGGGAAGCCCAAAGTTATCCCCAAATTCAGCCTCAAACTGCCGGATGAGCTCTTCCAGCTTGTCATCGGCAGGGGGAAGAGGGCCAGCGGAGCCTGGCTGCAGGGTTGCCATGGGGCTGGGAGACCTCATTTCCTGAGTAGGGGCCAGCAGGCTGTCCCCGGAGGGACTAGGTGCAAATAGCGCAAGAGAAGGTTCTGGGGGCAGGGGGACAGCAGAGCCCTGTGAGGCAGGAACAGGGGCAGGTGGATGTGCCTGCGCGTCCTCAGAGGCTGGGGGCCTCAGCCCTTCCAGGATGATTTGCCGCAGAGGTGGGAAGAGGGGCTGTGCTTCCCGTGGCCTGGACTTCTTGATGTGAATGGACTTCCGGACACTGGGCTTGATCCCAGGGCCAGCTTTGTCTGTTCCCACGAGACCTCCAGCTGGTGCCAGGGGCTTCCTTTTCTTCTCCTTGGGTGGTCTGTCGGATGGCTGTGAGGCAGGTGAGCTGGGTGGTGCCCACCAGCCGGGAGGAGGCTCCGAGGGAGGGGGGAGGGAGGCATCGTGGGCCTGTTCCAGGAAGAGACTGCGCTTATGGTGGAGGTGCTGCTGCAGGGCCGTCTGGGCCTTCTGGTGGGAATCGGGCTCTGAGGACGGTGTGGGGGCCTCCCTTTGGAGAATGGGGGATGGGGAGGAAGAGGGTACCTCGACCTTGACCTTGGGCTTGCTGGGCAGGGCCTCGGGCCGCTTGAATACTGACTGGATGTAATCACTGGCACTGCCCAACAACTGCTCCAGTTCAGCCATGGGATCAGGGCTTGGGCGGGGCATGGGCCAAGAGCTCCGGGGAGTTGCTGGTGGGGTGTCAGTGCCCCAGGCTTCAGGAAACTCTGTTCTAGGAGTTGCTGTAGGGAAGGCAGGGCTATCAGGAGCAAAGGATGGGTGCTCTTCAGGAGGGACCACAGGCCACGACGGAGCCCGGAGGTAGGACTGGGGAGGTCTGAAAGGGGCAGGAGGGGACAAGGCCTCAGGAAGGGGGCAAGAAGCCTGGGAGGCGGCATGAGAAGGTTGGGGGAGGGCAGAGGACAGCTGTGTGAGGGCCTCGATGGCAATGGCGGTCTGCAGGCTGATGTTTTTTTCCTTGGCGATACTCAGGGCACTCTGGGACAGGGGCAGGCCCTCCGGAGGAGGAGGTATATGAGCGACCTCAGAGCTGAGGAGTGGCCTGGTGATTGGCGCCAGAAGACCAGCCTCACCAGCAGGCAGAGTCCCTGGGAGCCTGGGCCGTTCCTCCCCTCCCTCCACAACCACAGACTTGATCTTCCCCTCCAGCCACTCGAGGTAGTCAGGGCATTCTGGGCCATCGCAGTTGCAGTTGGGTGGTTTCATGCCATGCCGAGCGAGGGCCAGGGCCGTCTGCAGCGTGTCAAGGTCTTCGCTGCCAGCAGAGCAGCTCTCGGGCCCTGACCGGGGTCCCCTGCTGTTGTTCCCAGCTTCGCGACTCATCTCACGGTTGAAGGTTTCATAGAGCCGGGTGCTAAGGGCCCCATAAGAGGACACAGCTTCGGCCACAGCCGAAAAGGCCACCAGATCGTGGGCATCTTCCAGGCGAGCAGTGTGAGCTGGTCCTGGGGTCACGTCCCAGTCGGGCTTCTGCTCTGCTCGCCAAGGACCCCCAGTGCCCAGCAAACTGGGTCCAGCAGGTTCTCTAGCACCATTGACTGGCGCCCCTGAGGCGCTTAGCTGCCGTGAGTCCCCATCGTACACTGGCCCTGAGTCCATCTGACCTGGAACAGGTCCATCAACTGGGCTGAGCTCTGAGCCTGTCTGAAGAGAGAGAGAGGAGGAGGGACAAAAGGGGAAAAGATGAGCCACAGTATTTGAAAAGCACTATCCTGCACCACATCACTCAGAGGCACAACTAACCCTGCTTTCCTTGCAAACCCTCCCTGTCTCTGAGAGAGCCTGAACCTCAGCTCATCTTCTCACACCTCATTTCTCAGCTGGCTGCACTGCAGAAACAGAGAGCAGGTCTTGCAGAAGAGAGCCTAACGCAGAATTCTGAATGCTGCTCAGACCCTTTCCGAGCCTCACGTTGATCACACCGATGAAACTCCCCTGAAACCAGGCATTTGTCGAGGACACACAAAGAGGTCTTTAACTCACAATGACCAAAGCGACACCAGGACCTTTGTTTTTTGTCAGGAGGAAAAGAAAGCTAACCAAGCATCCGTGTGACAATGCACCAGAAGTGCGAAGTCCGTGTGTGAACGGGCGGGGAAGGAGCAGCTTTGACTAACGAATTCAGCCTGCACAAGGAATCAGTCATGGCTTCTCAGGGGAAGGAACCCACAGTTCTGTTCTCTGCCCATTACTGTCCTCGCTTAAGCTCAGGCTGAACTCAGAGAGCTGACAAGACAACATTCCCACCCCAGCCCTAGGCCTGAGGAAACTCTGATCATCCAGTACAGTGTGTGTTCAGCCCCACGCCAAGCCAGTCACGCCAATGACAAGTGAGGTGCTGCTTGGAAGAAGATCCAAGCTTCCCAGGGAACACCATTATTCATCTAATGTCCACCCAAAGCACACTGAAGGGGGAGAGCACAAGAGGAAGTGGGTCCAGAGTCCAGTCCAGCAAGTTAAAAGGTAATACGAGGCAGATCTGAGTTTGCAAGAACTCATCCCACCAGAAAGGAAAGATCTTCCTTACAGTAGAATGCCAATGAAAAATATAGAAGGATATAGAAGGATTTAGAAACTCATCAGTGGATGCTACGAATAGCAGGTGAAAGTTTGATGAAGCACAGGATATATACATGGCCTCAAAACATCTCTTCAGGGCTTCCCTGGTGGCGCAGTGGTTGAGAGTCCGCCTGCCGATGCAGGGGACACGGGTTCGTGCCCCGGTCCGGGAGGATCACACATGCCACGGAGCGGCTGGGCCCGTGAGCCATGGCTGCTGAGCCTGCGCGTCCGGAGCCTGTGCTCCGCAACGGGAGAGGCCACAACAGTGAGAGGTCCGCGTACCGCAAAAAAAAAAACAACACGAAAAACACCTCTTCAAAAATAACTTAAATACAATAGCAACTTTATAGTGGAGAAATAAATCTGGCTGACACCACCTTTACCAAATGATCAAAGTTATCATCATCACCAATATTGGGAAAAAACCAACATCGTGTGTCTCTTGATATGATAACATTGAGAAGAAGAATATAACATCACCCACGCAGACGTGCAGCCAGAACATATAACCTTAAATCTAATCATAGGAAACGTCAGATAAACTGAAACTAAAGGGTATGCTAGAAAACACCTGGATTGTTCTCTCCAAAAATTTCAAAGACAAGAAAAACAAACATCTCTCCCAGCTGACACCAGACTAAAGAGACAGCAAAATGCATGCTCCTGGGTTAGATCTTGGAGTGGGGGGAAATAGCTATAAAGTACATCATTGGGACAACTGATGAAATTTGAATATGGATGTGGATAAGATCATATCACATCAATCTCTGTGTTCTGGACATGGATGACTATACTATGGTTATGTAAAAGAATGTCCTTGTCCTTAGAACACATACACTGAAGCATTTAAGGATAAAGGGTATCTCCAGCTTAATCTCAAATGGTTCAGAAAAAAAGTATATGCATACATAAAAATATATTCACATAGAGAAAATGATAAAGCAAATACGGCAAAATGTAAACAATTTGGGTATACAGGAGTCCCAGGTACTCTTCTTTAACCTTTTCTATAAGTTTTTAAAATTCTATCAAAATAAAAAGTTAAAAGAGAAATTAGGGGACTTCCCTGGTAGCGCAGTGGTTAAGAATACGCCTGCCAATGCAGCAGACGTGGGTTCGATCCCTGGTCCGGAAAGATCCCACATGCAGCGGAGCAACTAAGCCCATGCGCCACAACTACCGAGCCTGCGCTCTAGAGCCTGCGAGCCACAACTACTGAAGCCCGCGCGCCTAGAGCCCACGCTCCGCAACAAGAGAAGCCACTGCGATGAGAAGCCCGTGCACCGCAACGAAGGGTAGCCCCCGCTGGCCACAACTAGAGAAAGCTCGCGTGCAGCAACTAAGACCCAATGCAGCCAAAAATAAATAAACAAAACAAATAAAATTTTTTAAAAAGACCTGTAAAAAAGAAATTAGTCCCTCAGGTAGAATATACAGTATATTAAACAGATGGTTAAATGATACTAGTCCCCAGATTGTCAAACGTGGCCATCATGGGCTCCAAAGCGGTAGCGGGGAGCTGGGATTTGGGACAGGCCTCTGGGAGATGAGCAGAGGCCACAGCCTGTGGTTCCCATCTCATTCTCATCACTGCCCCAATTCTGGCCACTAAGGACCCTCATGCTTTTCCAACATGCTTTTCTGAGCTTTGCACATGCAGTTCTCATTGCCTGGAATGCCCTTCCCAGCTTCTGTGAGGTCTCTTCGGCTTATCCCCTCAAGCATCAGCTCAATGTCACCTCCTCTCTGACCTGGTTCGCAGATTGACCGATGCTCCTTCCCCTAGGCTCCCACGGCACCTTAAACATGCCTCTATTAGCACTTATCACCTGCCAAGCAGCTGCCTCCCCCCACCAGATGGTAGTTCCTTCAAGACAAGAGCCCAATCATAATGACTTCTGTGCCTCCCGCCCAGTCCACCGTCCGTCTGCCCCACAGGCCGTGGAATACGCCAGCCTCTCCCTGACGCCGGTGGAAGACGACTATCTTTCAGAACTAGAAACTAGGAACAAATACCTTTCCTCCAGGAATGTGGCTGATCACCCAGTTCTCCCTTCCTTCCTTCTTTGAAACCTAAACTAACGTGGCTGCAAAGGCTACAAAATCTGAAATGATCAAACTTTACATGTTTACATGTTTATGTATAAAAGACAGAAGAAGCATGCATAAACAAGAACATGAGAGAGTAGCATGGATTTACAAGAACAGTGTCAGGAAGACTAATGCTGCATGAGCTGAGGCTTCCCCAAATGCTCAAGACAACTAAAAGGATTTTTTTTTTTTCCCCCTGCGGTACACGGGCCTCTCACTGTTGCGGCCTCTCCCGTTGCGGAGCACAGGCTCCGGACACGCAGGCTCAGCGGCCATGGCTCACGGGCCCAGCCGCTCCGCGGCATGTGGGATCTTCCCGGACCGGGACACGATCCTGTGTCCCCTGCATCGGCAGGCAGGCGGACTCTCAACCATTGTGCCACCAGGGAAGCCCTAAAAGGATTTTTAAAAGTTATTTTTGGTGTGTGAGTAAGAAGAACGAGGAAGGGCTAGGCCCGCTCTTGTGCCTGTGAATTCCCTGGGAAGGAAAATGCTCTTCAGACCAAAGAGAAAAGAAAAGGAAGAGTAGATACAGATAAGAGGAAAGTGACACCAAGCCGGGTGGGAGACTTTAAGAAACTCTAAATTCCAGTTTTCCCAGCCAAGGGATCCCACTGACACATTCCTCACACCTGCCAGTGATCCTGGAAGAAACTTGCCATCAGGAGAAGGTGCCAACAACAGGTGAGAAAACAGCAAGTGTCATCCCCAACTTTCAGAACACTGGGTGAGTTCAGTCCGTGTAAGAGTCCTGAGTGGACAACTAAAGGGACCTCAAGGAGTCAGGTTCAATGAAGGCCATCAACCCATCAACACGCAACTAATCTTAGTGCTTTGTGCTGTGTGGTCACTGGACCAGGAGATAAGGAGGTCACAAACTCAAGGGCTGCAGGTCAAATCTGCCACAAAACAAATCTGTTTTGTTTGGCTTTTGTTTGTTTTGCCAATGTTAAAAAAATAAAATCAAATTTCACATGAAACCCAGATTTTCTTGAAAGTCCACACTCCTGCCTGGCAACCTCGTCTACAACTGAGCACTGACCACCGCTCCAGCTCACCCCCAGCCACATCATTTGCACTGCCTTCTTGAAACCCAGGCCAGGAGTCAGGGATTATTTATTAATTGCCTGAATTAATTATCACTTCATTCATTTGTATTCCTTGCCAAGGCCCTGGGTTTGCGAATCAGGTTGCAGACACTGAAGTTCCACAAGGCTGGCTGTGACCCCTTTGAGGGACAGCTATGGAAAATGACAGGCTGAATGGGCTGGCTCACCAATGGCTGAATGGCCATGCCCCGCTCAAAGTAAGAGTGGTGTATCGACTGCGGGCGGGGGGCGGTCTGTAGTGGCCTGCCACAGGGCTCTGTCCTCAGAACTGTCCTGCTCAACAGATGTATTAATAATGATAGTGAAGGCACACTTATTAAATAGAGAGATGTTGAAAACACGAGGGATAAAACTATGTTAAGTGATAGGACCAGGTGCCAAAAGGTCAATAGGCGGGAGAGAAAAAGATCTAACAGGGTAGATAGGGTCCTAAGCCACATCTGTGCAAATTAAAGATGGAGGAAGCACATAACAATGGCAGCAGTGCACATGAAAATGTCTTAGAAATCAGGAGGGATAAAAGACTTACTGATGGGGGACTTCCCTGGTGGCACGGTGGTTAAGAATCCGCCTGCCAAGGCAGGGGACACGGGTTCGAGCCCTGGTCTGGGAAGATCCCACATGCCGCGGAGCAACTAAGCCCGTGCACCACAACTGCTGAGCCTGTGCTCTGGAGTCCGCGTGCCACAGCTACTGAAGCCTGCGTGCCTAGAGCCCGTGCTCCGCAACGAGAAGCCACCGCAATGAGAAGTCTGCGCACTGCAACAAAGAGTAGCCCCTGCTCACCGCAACTAGAAAAAGCCCACGTGTAGCAACGAAGACCCAACACAGCCAGAAATTAAAAAAAAAAAAAAACGACTTACTGATGGTATATTCAACATGATGTGATATGGCAGCTTCAAAAGGTCTTATTACTCAAGGTTTCTTCAAACTTTTTTTACTACAAACCACAGTAAGAAATACATTTTACACTGTGATCCATTATATCCTTATATATAGGACAAGTTTGTAAAACAGTATTTCCCCTTACTAGATACACAAACCCCTCCCTCCCTCTTTCTTGCAGGTTGCAACAATTTAAGTTGATTTCACAGTCGACTAACAGGTCCCAACCCATTTGCAGTTGGACACACACAGATAGGAACTGACCGGAACAGGACGGCAGCACAGGCAGCAACAGCCCTGCTCTGCCTGGCCAGCCCCTACCTGAACACAGGCTTCCCTCTGGCGAAAAAGGAAGCAGGACAGTTCAAAACCGTAAGAGGAGCAGGTCCCTTTTGGTTCTGAAGAAGACAAAACTCAAGAAGACCTTTAAACATCGGAGGGCCTATCATCTGGGGAAAAAATTAAACTTGTTTCAAGTGGCCCCAAGAAGTGGAAGAAGAGAAGACTTAGGCTCAATTTAGGAAAAGTTTTAATACTGAGAGATACTAAAAAATACACTGAAATCCTGTCCCCCTGACAAGCAGGGAGTATTGAAAAGGAAACCGAGCAGTTATTTGACGATTACTGGCAAGGCGCAGGACGACACTGGCGGAGGATGGAGGCTAGTCTAGGTGCTTGCAAAGTCCCAGCTAGACATGCCCCAACCCTAAAGCCCTCCACACTTTATATCCCTTACTTCTCACTCCCCTCTGGGCTGCAGCAAGCACCGCTCTGAGGGTGCTCCTTGAAGTTTGGTCTCCAGCTGCCTCTAGCCCCTGGAACACGCTACAGGCCCACTGAGAGCAGCCTGGATAAAACAGACCAAACTCCCCATCCCACCTCCAACAGCTCCGTCCCCGACTCCTATTCCCACGAGTGTCCCCAACCCCGACATCCTCCACGTCCTTCTAATGTGACCAGTCACCAGGTCCAAACAATCCTAAACGTGAGTGCCTCTCTGTTCTGTCTCCTCCCTTTCCCTTCCTGCCCTCCTAATTGGGACCTTGGTGTACGTACACACTTTTTAATTGTCCAACTTGACAGGAGCTCCCCAGCCCCCTACAGTCTTTTCTCCACCCTACGATCTACTGTGGATCACATCCCTCCGTCGAGACTCCCAGCGCCAACTTCACAACATTTCCTCATACGCCACCCTTGCTCAGCCTTCAGAATTTAATAAGAGTGCCATCTGCACTCACCCACTACTTGGCAGGTGTGGCAGAGTTTACTTTCCAAAGATGGACACCACAACCCCTCCACCCACATGCACTTCTGCCACGGAGAGGTGGGGTCTACGTTCCCTCCCTTTAAATCAGGGTGAGCTCGTCACAATGGTCAAAGTGCCATTGTCATGATTTTCAAAGCTAGATCATAAAAGATAATACAGCTTCTGCCTGATTCTTGGGGACACCCACTCTTGGCGCCCAGCTACCACACTGTGAGGAAACACAGGCCATGTGGAAAGGCCACGTGAAGGTGTCCGCGGACCTTTTCAGCTGAGGTGCCAGGCAACGGTGGGCATCAACCTGCCAAAACAAGTGAGTGAAGGAGCTCTGCAAGGATTCCAGCCCAGCTGTCCAGTTACCTCTAGCTTTTGAGACTTCCCAGCTGAGGCCCTACACATCAAGGAGCTGACACCAGCTACCCACACTATTTCCTTCCTGACTTCCCGGGCCAAGGACTCAATGAACATAATAAAATGATAGCTGTTTCATGCCACTGAATTTTGTGGTGGTTTCTTACCCTACAACAGACCAGACTGTATATTTCAGGAGTATCAAGAAGTTTATAAAGCAAAAGGCAAGAGACAGACCCATAAACAAACAAATGCCCTGGAGCATACTGGTGCCACGAGAGCAGTCTATCCAGGGCCTGGGGCACAGGGGCCACTTCTCTCTGGGAAGGTGGACGTGTCTGTCAAGAAAGGTTTCACCTTGAAGAAACCTTCAGGACGAGCCTTGGAAGATGGGTAGGTATTTTGGAGGAGGGGAAGGAGGAGGAATTCTAGATGGAGGGACTCACATAGGCAAAGGCACAGAATCATGAGAAGGCCCGGTAGGCCAGGGGAAGGGTGAGCTGCTGGGCACATCCTGAGCGTGAAGCGTGGGGAGGGCAGATGTGTGGCTCATAGCATGAACACACAGGAGCAAATTTACGTTTCAGGAGGGGCGCTCAAATGACTTCACAGAGCACTGACTGCAGACTTCAAGGCTGGTGGCGTGAAGACCAGTTAGGAGACTAATGCCGCTGTCCAGATCAGTGATAATAAGGGCCTGAACTAAAACAACATCAGAGAGATGGGAATGAAGTGTGATTATAGAAGCAAATGATTAGATGTAGGGAGTGAGACAAGGAACAAAATCAACCCCCTCCTGATAAAGTCCTCCTGGACCAGTGCTGCTCACCACAGGTCTGAACCAGATCCCACACAGTCACCACATACAGCCACCTTCTGCTGGGGAAACTTTTCTAAGAGAGGATGACCAGTTACACTATAAAAACTCCTAAGGGACAAGGCTTCCATCACATCTTCAGAATCTGACAGAGCGCTCAGTATGTGTTCAAAATGGTCTGCTGCTTCTTCCTCTGGGGACCTACTGGTACAAGCCTCTTCCCCCCTGGACTGTGAGAGGCTGCCAGCTGAAGCTCTGGGCAGAGTTTGCAGTCCTCCTCTGCTAAGGCGCCTGTCACGGTGCACACACGTAGAGGTCTGCAAAGCTGCCAACGCCATCAGCAACTGACCTTAAGTGCCCTGCATCCCCATCTGCCTCCACAGAGAGGCCCACCAAAGGTGTCGGTGCTGCCCCTTCTCAGAGCCCCCTTCCAGGCACAGAACCCCACCCTGCCCTCACTGGGACCCGCACACTCAGTCTTCCCAGGTCTCTTCTCTGCTTTCACTAGGAAAGCTCCAGCCCATCCCAGGCTTGGCGTGGACAGGCTGCGGGTATGCTCCCCTCACCAAGCGGTGGGCAGCAGGGGTTTGTCACTGGAAGACAGGCAGAATAGATGCCCTTCTACAGCCAAGAGACCTAACCCCTCACCTACTTCATGAAGGGTTGGCATGTATGTACAGCATCGCCACCTGCAGAAGACTCCAGGTCTTCCTCCAGGGGCCCAGGAACCCTTCTGGAATTCGTCCCTGTACCCTGCTTGGTCAGGACTCCCAAGGTCCCACATCCCTCCTCCTCTACAGGCTGCTCCTTTCTAAGCTGCCCATCCCCACAGCTGGTCCCTCAGACAATCTGCAGGTACCCAACAACAGCAACAGCCTGCCTCCCCACCCCAGGGGCTCCAGAGCCCCCTGGATGTCAGGCAAGGCTGCAGAAGTGTGGAACTCCACCCCCAAACACCTCATTTTATCCATAACACAATGAGAGGCGTGGAACTAACACCAGGTTTTCCGAGTCTTTCCTGACTCTCAGAATGCCAACACGTGAAACCAGATCAGCAATCCTCTATGAAAGGGAAATGGAAGGAAGGCCGGAAGATAAAGGCTACTACTGTGAGAGATCAAAGTCCTCATTCACCATCCTTCTTAGGGCCTCTAGGAATGGGGATATTAGAAGAGGCAGAGTCCCAGGGTCTGTCCTGCTGTTCAGCAGTTATACACGGTGTTGGAAGAAACATGTCCAAGAAGGTGTTTTTAGCCAGGATGAATAAGCCTGCAGGCAGGCTCCACAAAGGCCAGTGGCCAGGAGGCAGGGCCGATCTGCGGCACATCCTCTACAGAGGAATCTCCAAGAATGAATTCTCATGGGACTCCAGGATAAGAGTGGCTGCTCCCCAGCCGGCTGGCCAGCAAATCCCAACCCCGCGCTTTCCCAGCTGCCCGCACCGCCACCTCAGCTCCTCTGCTACTCCAGCAGCTGTTCAATGGCTGCTTTCCAGCTCCATCCTTTTCCCCAGCCCTAGAGTTCAGCAGCCACCTCCGCATAAAACCAATTCCTTCCTTTCCTCCCCGAAATGGATGGCCCCACTCCGCCCCCCAGTAGCACAGGGGTTGTATTTATGGCATTTTCTGTCTAGAGTTGATCAATTATTCATCTCTTCAGAGAATTCTCCCCTCCTGGGATTTATTGATGATACAAATCTATAAGTAGGGAAAGAGACCTTTTTAGGGGGACCCTTTCAGCGGACGCACACATCTGCTTGTTTTTGCAGGAGTGAATGTGAGAGAGTGTGTGTGTGTGTGTGTGTGTGTGTGTGTGTGAGTACACACGTTGGCTAACCCAGTCCCTTGTCTACACTCTCCACATCTGAGCTCTCTCTGTAGATGGCAAATCTCAGAAAGTTATACCTAACTTCTAGAGACTGTCATGTGTAGCAGTGGGTGTCCTTGTGTGGGTGGCAGGAGGTCATGTTTCATGTGGTTACTACGTACATACCAATGACATATTTTAAAATCTAACTTTTTTCCTACTACAGAGTGAACAGATACAGCAAAGCTCTCGATGGCTGGGGTGATGTTCACGAAGAAGCTGAAGCAAGGCCTAATTCCCTGAGGTCATCGCATCTGGCAGAAGCACAGGACTGTGATTGTCCATGCCCCCGATCTAAGAGTAATTAATGTGGTTTCGGGGAAGAAAGGAGAAGAAGAGAAGCGACTCGGAAAAGTCTCTACGTAACTACGATGCAGTATTCTTATGACAGGCCGAGTTATCATGCTAATCACGGCATACTCAATTAGCCTCCTCCGGTCATCATAAACTCCTAGAAGGCAAAGGCTCACCTCCACAGACGAGGACACAGTATCAGATAGCAATCCAAAGGAGCAGACATTTTTAACCGCTCTCCATCTCACTTAAGGAAATGCAAACAAAATAAATAAGACAACAGAAGAAATATTAAAATTATATGTGCCGAGGATTTTCCCTGAAGCATTCATAGTAAAGAATTACAAATAACCTAAGTGCCCCAACAACAGGTGAATGGTTTTAAAATGTTTCTTTTCATGAAAAGAGAATGCGGAATAAACGTAAGTAAAAAAATACTCAACTTCATTAGTAAACAGAAATATAAAATAAGACAGCTGTGAGAGTCCATTTTATATCCATTACAGAGAATTTAAGAGCAAGTATGTTTAGTGGAAATCTTGCCGCCACCACTTACTAGCTGTGTGACCTTGAACAAGTTAATTAACCTCTCTGTTCTTCATTTTTTAATCTGTATATCTGGGGTTAAAAGTTTACCTCTCTATGCCTCTGTTTCCTCATCTGTAAATCGAGGATTAATAACAGTACCTAACTTCACAGGTGGTCATGAGGATTAAACAAATTAACATATGAAGAACGCTTACAGGTACAAGCACCAAGAAAGGGTATTTTAGTTTGATACCAAGTGCTAGTGGGATTTAGCAGGAACTTTTTCTTATGAACCACTGGCAGAGGGCAAAACAACCATTTTGGAAAGGTCTGTGGTGCTATCTTTTAATGGTAAACATGCACATAACCTATGATTCTAGTCCCAGAGACACGCTGCATATGTGCATCAGGAAATGTGTACACAAATGTTCATAGCAGCATTACTCATAAAAACCAAATTGTGGAAATATTCTAAGTGCTTACCAACCACAGAATGGACAATGGAATATTATACAGCAGTGCAAGTGAATGAACCATAGGAACATGAATGAATCTCAGAAACTACACTGAGTAAAAAAAAAAAAGCAAGCCTCAAAAGACTGTATATAGTTGACCAATTCTAAAAAGCTCAAAAAAAAAGCATATATAAAAGTATTGTGTAAGAATACAAACACATGTAATTAAAACTTTTTTTAAAAGCAAGGGAATGATAAACACAAAAGTCAAGGTAGTGGTTGCCTCTGGAGGTGAAGAAGGGGGACAGGGTTGGGGAAACATCCAGGGAGTTTCAGTGATGTTAGCAACATCCTAGCTGTTAATGTAGGTAGGGAGTTTACATGTGTTTATTATTATGCTTTATATTGCAGCATGTTTAACATATATGAAACACTACATCAAGTATGTTTCAAATAATACATAAGAAAAATTGTAATATTCCATCAGTAGATATATGACTATTTAAAATGATAAAGAATGAAAACACAGGGAAATGTCTTCAATAAAAAAAAGAAACTCAAGAATGTACTTATAAATAGATGCTTTCTGATGGTTTTTATGACAGGGGAAGTGTTTACACTACTTGAAGTGGAAAAACACAGGATTTGAATTATTGCCCAATTTAAGAATCCAATTCTGTTAACAATGCATGTCTGTGCACACAAACAAAACAACAGGAGGAATTATGCAGAAATGTTAACAGTGCTCATCTCTGGGTAGCAGAGAATGGGTATATTCTCGCGTTCACAGTCTCCAGAATTTATTGTAGGTATTGCATTTTTATTTAGGGGGGAAAGCTTAAGAATAGAGTACCTACAACACACCTGAAAACCCTGCACAAACTATGCGGGCCTCTGAACAAAAACTGGAGCCTCACGGAGAGGAATTCGTGGGTGCATTTTCTTCTTGCTATTTCTGTTGACACACACACACACACACACACAGAGAGAGAGAGAGACAGACAGACAGACAGACAGACAGAGAGAGGGAGAGAGAGAGAGACAGAGAGAGCGCTGAGCAGCCCTCTGGGAGGGAGACTGGGTCTGGCTGAGGCGGGGTGCCAAGCGTGAGATTCCCCACCCATGAGAAGTCCTCTGTAAGTCACTGTGCCCAGCACAGCCCTACCAGGCCGACCCCTGCAGCAACCCCTCACCCACCAAGCAGCTTGCTCCTCCCCACAGCGACCCCGGCAGGGGCGGGGTGAAGCCGAGCCCAGCCGACTCTCCAGACGGAAGCCCCTGCCTCAAGCAGCAGCCCAGCACGAGGCCAGCAGGAGGAAATGGAGCCGACCACATCTGAGGCCTGGCGAAAGGAGCGGCAGCTGCCTCGGAGGCCGCCAGCGCACGAGAACCAGAGAACCAGAGAACCAGGTCAGGATGCAGAGGCGGCCCCTCAGCCAGACAGCGAGACAGCCTGTCTTCCCCAGCACACACACACACACACACACCCCACACACACACAGCGCCACAGCCACCGAGACCATCGCCCAAGCCACGCAGTGCGTGTCCCACAGCCAGAAAAGCCCCCATCAGTCCCCACCCAGGCCGCGCAAGCCCCCGGCCCCACCCACCCAGCTGCTCGTACTCAGTTCTTACCACCCACCTCCTACCCCCAAAGTCTGAAAAGCTAAGGCAGTGAGAAACTTTGCCAACATCACAGTCCACTGACAGAGAGCCAATCCTTGACTAATAGCTCCGTGCATTCTCCCTAAAGGTGCCCCAAACCCCATAAAACCTACTGGCAGTTCCGGTGTGTCAAAAGGACCAGCGCTAGAGGACGATGATGAGAGCACAGCTAACAGTTCTGAGCGCTGGGTACTATCCTCTGCATTAAAAAAGCACTTTCATGTTTAAACAGAACCTTTTCAAGTCTTCCAACAACCCAACCCCCATTTTAGTGGATGAGCAACTGAGGCATGGAGAGGTTAACTAACATACTCCAAAGGCTGGAAATGGGTGAGTGGCAAAGGCTAAATCTAACATGGGGCCGATAGTGGATGCCCATGGCCTCCTAGCTACCAGGGTTCTAGTCTTTCAGAGAATGAGTTCCCACATTTGCAGGAGAGTCTCAATAACTACGGATTTCAGCCTCCTACTTGAACCCCTGTTGAGTGAGTTTGCCCTCATCCATTCCTTTCTCAAAGACTCGAGAGGACTTAAGTTTTTCTCATTCAAAGAAATGAATCTTTAAGCCAACACCCAAAAATCTGTAGGAAAAGCAACTTTTGACAGAGGAGGCTGGTGGAGGCCAGTCGTAAGACAGTCTTCACATAGTGGGCTAGGAAATGGAAAAGGGGGGAAGCTGACATTTAGGGAAGCCAGAAGGCAGGAAATTGGGGAGTGCAAACAAGTTCTATTTATCCTAAACCCCTGGAAAAAAAAAATCACACAATACATCTCAGTGTAAAGTCTTGTTACCTGCGGTCACTGCAGGTCTGTTAGCCCAGATAACTGAAAGATGCCAGTAACCTGGGTTCTTGTACATGTTCATCTGAAAGTCCTGTCTTCAATGTTGGGAAAAAAGGGAAACAGGAACCTCAGCCTTTCCTCATCCATTTTCTCCTTCCTGAGGTCAGGGGTGATGAGGAAGTCAGTAGGAATCCCCCTCCCTCTCTGTGGCAGACTCCCAGTCTCCCACCCACCCCCACACCTCCTTCCCTAGGTTTTTGTGACGCTGCTGGATCCTGGTCCTCCTTCGTCCCGTCCACAAAGCTGCTCTCCACCCTTGCGCACTCACCCTCTCAGCCCTCCTGGAAACCTCACCTACACCCAAGGTTCCACTGCTCAGCCTGCACCAATAACCCAAAAGCTTCCTTTCTCCTGGACTGTTCCTCAAGCTCCTGCCCTGCTCTCCAACCAGCACATGTTTCCACTTGGGTGCAACTTAAGTTCAACACACTTAAAACCTAATCCAGCACCTGTCCCCCTTTTCCAGCAACTCTTCCTCTGGACTTTCCTTTCTTAAAATTCATGTAAAGAGTCATTCTCTTGGGTATCCTGGCTCAAACCTTCGGTCACCTTTGAAGTCCTCCCCTTTGTTTCCCTATGCAAGCAGACCCTAGTCCTGTCAACTGCTCCTCTGGACAGTATTGCAGATCTGCCTTCTTTCAGTTCTCTCCTTACTTATCTCTCACAGGGACAATCAATCGTAGGAGGCTCCCTGACTGGCCAACCCACCTCTGCTTTTGCCCCAGCACATCACCCTCAGAATCATATTCAATCCACTGAACCTTGAGCCTACATCCTCCAACTCCCAGGCCAGGGTGCCCACGAATTCACTACTTCAATCTTCTCTTTTGATATGACAGAAATAAACGAGTACATAAGCAAATAAATAGACAGATACATGTATCGAGGGCAATAAAGACCTTTGCATCTCACAGTGCTGCTCCTGGGAACTTAAGTTTATAAATTTGCACTTCAAAAAATATTTTCTACGCTTTAGTGAAAACTGAAAACTCAGGATGAGGGGAACAGTCTAGTAAATTATGATACAACTCAGTGGAATATTATACACTCATGAAAACCCCAAAATTATGAACACCAGGGAAAATATTGGGTCAAGTGGCAAGTAAACACCATACTGTATGGACTATGTAAAACCATGCATGCAAATGATAAAAGAGGGAAAGTAGGGTTTTTAAAGTGAAAATAGCTACAGTAGCCCCAAAGAATTATGCAATTTCACCTGCAGATGCTATCAGCACATTTTAACAATCATACATTTCATATATGAATATATAAAATTATGCATTCATTTATTTATCCCTCCAACAAATATGTACTGAGCACTTACTATCTGAGTGTCAGTTTTAGGCACTGCGGATACAGCAGTGACCGAGCAGTCCCTGCCTCATGGACAGACTTTTTAGATGTTTGGATTTGTCTTGGGTTCCATTCAAAGGTAAGTTCCTTCAGGGCAGAACACGTACCACTATCTCTAAAATGTGTGTAGCAGTATAAATCTGTCATGTACTCTGTGACTTTGAGTATGTGATGAAAGCAATGAAAACTGATATTAACTGTAAGTTTATCTCTAAGTGAAGCTGCCCTTGGTGTAATTACTGATAGAATATCAAAGGCATACTAAAACTCATTATAGAGCCAGGGAAAACCCTGATAGATGACCCAAGAGAATACAGAAAGATCATAATAGAACGACAAGGACAGTAAAGAAGAGCTGTAGAAGATACTGAGAGAGATGGAAGAAAAGAAACGTCTGTCACTGCAAAGTGAAAAATGAAGAGGTAGGGACCTCCCTGGTGGCGCAGTGGTTAAGAATCCGCCTGCCAACGCAGGGGACATGGGTTCGATCCCTGGTCCGGGAATATCCCACATGCTGTGGAGCAACTAAGCCCATGCACCGCAACTATTGAGCCTGTACTCTAGAGCCCGTGAGCCACAACTACTGAGCCCGCAAGCCACAACTACGGGGCCCATGTGCCACAACTGCTGAAGCCCGTACGCCTAGAGCCCATGCTCCGCAACGAGAAGCCACCACAATGAGAAGCCCGCACAGCACAATGAAGGGTAGCCCCCACTCACCACAACTAGAGAAAGCCCGCGCACAGCAACGAAGACCCAATGCAGCCAAAAATAAATAAGTAAATTAATTTTTTTTAAAAAATGAAGAGGTAAAAACAAGAAATTCAAAACAAAACAAGAAACTCCCACTTCCCAGAGATGACCATAGTTTACATCTGGCACCTTTTTTCTCCTATGCAACGTACACAAAATTGGGGTCACTGAGTATATCTGGGTTTTTAAAAATGATGAGTTCTTCCCTACTGTATCATAAGTATTTTCCCATAGCGTTAACTCTTCTTCAAGAATTTCATTTCTAATAATTTTACTGCTTTCCCTGGCACATATATAGCACATGTACAGCCCCTGATGTTGAACATCTAGTTCTCTCACATTTTGCTACATTCCCACGACACATACTAACGGTCAGGGTAGTTTCTTTCCTCCTTCTCCCACCTCTATTTGGGCCTGTGATTCCTCTGAGGACAGGGATGGAATACTGGGCACTAAGTCAGGGCTCTGGTCCGCTAAATGGATGGATTCTAACAGCCCCAAAGGCTGTATATGTAACACCCTTGATAAGAATGGTAGGATTTCACTCACATTAGCACAAGGGTTTCATCTCATTTGAGTGACAACTTAGAAGGTATGTCTCTAGTCTGCCTTTGGGGAGGAACATCACGCAGTGACTAAATGGAACGAAGCACTGATACACGCAACATGGATGAACCCTGAAAACATTATGTTAAAGGCAAGAAGCCAGACACAAAAGGCCACCTATTATACGATTCCACTTACATGAACTGTCTAGGGACTTCCCTGGTGGTCCAGTGGTTAATAATCCGCCTTCCAACGCAGGGGACACAGGTTCAATCCCTGGTCGGGGAACTAAGATCGCACATGCCACGGGGCAACTAAACCCGTGTGCCACAACTAGAAAGAAGCCCGCACACCACAACTGCTGAGCCCACGTGCTCTAGAGCCTGTGCGCCACAACTGGAGAAGCCTGCATGCCACAACTAGAGAGTAGCCCTCAACGAAGAGCCTGCACACTGCAACGAAGACCCAGCAGAGCCATAATTAAAAAAAAAAAAAAAGAAAGAACAACAATGTCCAAATGAGCCAAATTCATAGAGACAAAAACATTAGTGGTTGCCTAAGACTGAGGGGATTGGGGGAGACAAAAAGGGCGTGAATGCTAGTGGGTAAAGTTTCTTTTGGGGATGACAGAAATGTTCTTAAATAGGTAGTGCTGACAGTTGACCAATTCTGTGAATATACTAAAACCACGGAATTGCACACTTTAAATGGAGAAATTGTATGTTATGTGAATTAAATCTCAATAAAACTGAAATTTAAAAAAACCTTGAGAGAGGGCTTCCCTGGTGGCGCAGTGGTTGAGAGTCCGCCTGCCGATGCAGCGGACACGGGTTCGTGCCCCGGTCCGGGAAGATCCCACATGCCGCGGAGCGGCTGGGCCCGTGAGCCATGGCCGCTGAGCCTGCGCGTCCAGAGCCTGTGCTCCGCAACGGGAGAGGCCACAACAGTGAGAGGCCCGCGTACCGCAAAAAAAAAAAAAAAAACCTTGAGAGAAAACCTTCATTTCTATCTCTGTAAGAAGCTTTAAGACAAAAACAGAAAATGAATACTTGCTCCAGGAGGGGAGAGCTGAGCCGGTGAGCTCACCCCAAAGGTGGAGGGAAAAGGATGGAGGAATGACAGGAATATTGTAAAAAAAACTCTTCTTAGTAACTCCCTCACATAAGTGTTTATCACTCCTCTTATTTCCTCATTGGGTTACAAATGAAAGTGAAAACAAGAGGCCTTATCTCAGGGAAAATAGTGGTAGTCAAGATGGGGAGACCACCTCCCACTCCACTGCCAAGTTTTGAAGGGAAAGACCCCTTAGGACAGCAGGGTTATAACTTCTGAGAGGAATGGCAATCAAGCTGGTGTGGCCATGAGCTCCGGGTTGAGGAAGAAAGAGATGAGCTCTGAAAATGCATATGCCAAGGTCCCCCAAACCAAGAACCATTGACATAAAACCTGCTGAGCAGCTGAACAGAGTCACAGATGAGTCAGACAAGAAATGTAGGATGGTTCAAAAGGTCCTTATTATTCTAAAAAAGGGCGGGGGAGAAGTTTGCAAGAGATTCAGTAAAATAACAAATAAGATAGAGAAAATGTATTAAGCAATTAGTATGCCCTTAAAAAGCTAAGTTTTTTATTTGTTTTTGTTTGTTTTTGCAGTATGCGGGCCTCTCACTGTTGTGGCCTCTCCCGTTGCGGAGCACAGGCTCCGGACGCGCAGGCTCAGCGGCCATGGCTCACGGGCCCAGCCGCTCCGCGGCATGTGGGATCTTCCCGGACTGGGGCACGAACCCGTGTTCCCTGCATCGGCAGGCGGATTCTCAACCACTGCGCCACCAAGAAGCCCAAAAGCTAAGTTTTGTTGAAAAAAATGAATCATGTTTTTAATACCCACAATACAAGAGGGTGCTGCCACGGCAAGATAACTATCTGTTCCATGTCCCCCTTGTAATGCAAATGACCACTCCAGAACCTCCACAGAAGGACCTGGGGCCTGGTGACCTGCTAGCTCTGGCCAAGCCGTGGGACATATCCAAGGCTCCCACTTTTGGCTGTCTGGCCACTAACCCAAAAATTGCCAAAGGGGTTAATCCCACACCTCCAGCCCAGGTGTCACTCCTCAGAAAGCAGCCATGCCCCACCCAAGGCAGGGAGATCCTTGCTCTTCAGCCCTTTTCGCAAAAGGGAGTGGCAGTGGCAGTGGCTGCACCAGTTTTTCTGTTTGTATAAAATGAGAAGCATATTTTTATTTGGCTTCAGTTATCAGAGCATTTTAGTGTGCATTATTTAGATATTTGGGGATTTTTTTCTACTTGACTCAGAGGCTGGACAAATGCTAACATATATATAACACTTTCTACTTTCCAAGTATGTTCTAAGAGCTTTACATTTTTCATCCTCATAACCCCTTATTTTACACAAGAGAAAACTGACGCATAGGAGGTTAAGTAACTTGTCCTGAGGTAATGCTGGCTGGACCAGTTTTAAAGTCCCTCTCTCTCACCACCTCTGGCCATGATCCCTGGCCAACACCAAACCAGCTAGGGAAGGGGTGGAGAGGGGTGCTGTGGTCTGGCATTGCAGATAGAGGGGCAAAGGGAAGTGCAGGAGGCAGTTCCCTGGAGAACTGGGCCCCGTGCCACCTCTCTGCCTGGGGAGCTGGCAAATGAGAAAGTCCTAGGAGTTAAGTGATCACCTGAGCTGGAGGGGCATGTGACCAGGAGCACTTGAGCAGAGAGACCAGATTCCTAGCCCCAGCTCTTCTAAGACTGTCTGACAGTAAGTCCTGGACAAGTCATTTTATCTATCTGGGCCTCGAAGATTTCTCACTTGCTTTAAAAAAAAAAAAAAAAAAAGTCAGGAAAAACTGAGATTCTGCTACAGACAAAAGGAGACTAAAAAAACCTGACCAATGAATATGTGTGATCTGGGGTGTTTCCCCCTACAAAAGAGGTAGTGACAACCGGCAAAATTTGAATAAGGTCTGCAGACTAATTAGTGTTCACAAGATTAAGTCTACATTGGTGTTGCATCTATGTTAATTTCCTGATTTTGATCATTGCACTTTGGTTATTTATGTGATTTTAGAAAATCCACACTCAGGTATTTAGAAGTGAAGCGTGTCGCATTTGCTACTTACTTTCAAATGGTTCAAATAAAAATTATAGAGAAAGAGATAGAAAAGAATACGGCAAATGTAGCAAAAATGTTAACATTTGGGAATCTGAGTGAAGAGAATTCTTTGTACTATTCTTGCAACTTTTCTAAAACTCTGAAATTGTGCCAAAATCGAATTTTTTTTTTAAACTTATTTTTGGCTTCATTGGGTCTTCACTGCTGAGTGCGGGCTTTCTCTAGTTGCGGTGAGAGAGGGTTACTCTTTGTTGCGGTGCGTGGGTTTCTCATTGTGGCGGCTTCTCTTGTTGTGGAGCACGGGCTCTAGGTGCACAGGCTTCAGCAGTTGTGGCACGTGGGCTCAGTAGTTGTGGCACACAGGCTTAGTTGCTCCGGGGCATGTGGGATCTTCCTGGACCACGGCTCAAACCCACGTCCCTTGCATTGGCAGGCAGATTCTTAACCACTGCGCCACCAGGGAAGCCCTGAAATATTTTTTTAGAAGAGTTATGTTACTAGATGATCTCCAAGACTCTTCCAGTTTCTGTGAAAAGGTAACATTATCCGCATCTTACAGACAAGGAAGAGGAAACAGGGTGAGCACAGCTCCTCGGCAGCAGGAGGAAGGCTCTAGAACTCAGGGTCTCTGATCAAGTCCTGCCCCGCCACCAGACCCCAAGTTCTCCCCACCGCTGAAGGACAGTGAGCCCCACACGCTACCCCAGGCACTGGATGAGAACTGCAGAGCAGAAGGCAAGTAAGAAATAGGACACCTGGGCAGTGTCAGGCTGGCTGTCGGGAGAATTGGAGAGCCTCAGGATGTGGGCTATTCCACTCCCCACCTAGACACGTTCCCTCCACGTGTACAGAGCACACCCCAGAGGGCCAACCTGAAGCTTTAGCAACACACACAACACATACAAGCTCCAACAGAACACACAGGCTCATGTGGAGCGCCAGAATCACAGCCTGAGCTGACAAGCAGTACAGCCCCGGGAGGGCGGCCTTTGGCCCTCTCTGAGCAAAAAGAACACAACATCTGGAAATCTTAAGTCTCCTAAATGACTCTAGGGTCAAGAGGAAAAAAAAAATCAAAATCACAGTTACATTTATTTCCAATCTGTTTATGCTAGTTGTACTTGTTATGGTAAGTGTGTACTTTAAACATCATTAATATATAATCTGATATGAATATAAAAATAGAGTTGTTTCTGTGGGAAAAAGGTCACAATTACAGATTTGAAGATTAATTAATACCAATGAAAACAACAGTTATTAACAGAGAAAAATTCATGCTTCTATAATACTTTTGTTAAGTAGGAAGGTAAACAAAGGTTTCAATCCAAGAAACTAGAAAATAAGAACTAAATAAAAGGCAGGAAAGAGAAATCAGTAAAGACAGAAACAGCTGATTAGAAAACAAAATGTAGTGGTATTTATAAATGACTCTAATAGATGGTTCACCAAAAGGCCAATAAAATAAGCAAACTTCTGTTGATGATTTTTAAAAGAAAACATAAACATTTATATTAGAAATGTAAAAAGAATATAACCATCATCAGTGATTAAGACATGAAGTGCTTTACTAAAAAGTTTGAAAACATGGATGAAAGAATGATTTTCTAGGAAAGAGGTGGGAATATTAAAAATATTAATCAGGAAACAAGTAGAAATTTGTCAGAGAGCTACCCTCGAAAAAAGGCACCAGGCCCGGTACTTGTTTATTACATTATTTTTCTAGCTCATAAAAAATGCTGATCTTTCTTATTCTTTTTTCTTTTTTTAACATCTTTACTGGAGTATAATTGCTTTACAATGGTGTGTTAGTTTCTGCTTTATAACAAAGTGAATCAGCTATACATATACATATACCTCATATCTCCTCCTTCTTTGATCTTTCTTATTCTTTAATTATCCCACATCCCTGTGAGGTAAGCGCTCTCTCTCTATTTTATAGACAAGAACCCCAAGGGCTCAGAAGGGTCAAGGCACTGTCTCTCAATCACCCAGCCAGATGTGGCCACAGCCTGACATCTCCAGAAGAAGGCCCAGAAAACTCAGTGTTTTAAAATGCTCCTTAAGAACCTCTGTGATCAGCCAGGTTTGGAAACTTCTGGCCCTTACTACTTAAAGTGTGGTCCAGGGAATTCCCTGGCGGTCCAGTGGTTAGGGCTCTGCACTTTCACTGCCGAGGCCTGGGTTCAGTCCCTGGTCGGGGAACTAAGATCCTGCAAACCTCGCAGCAGGACCAAATAAATAAATGATAGAGTGTGGTTCAATGCACATCAGCAGTAACATCACTAGAGAGCTTGTTAGAAATGCAGAATCTCAGGCCCCACTCCAGACCTGCTGAATTAGAAAATGTATCGTACAGAAATTTCCAGGTGATTTGGATGAACATTAAAATGTGAGAAGCACAGGTCAGGCCTATATCTGTCTGACCTTGTCCAATTCCTCTTAAAATATGCAAAAGCAGTGATTGTTCTTTTTGGAAAAACCGAAAACCAAAACCAAAATAAACTGATAAACTACTAGAACTAGATTTAATCACAAAAACATGTAAAAAAATAAGTTTGGCAAAGTAAAACAAAAACATTAAAAAAGTAAAAGACATTTGTAATATTTGCCAAGGTACAACAAAGCATTAATACCACTAACACAAATATAAAGCTCTCTTATGAATTCATAAGAAAAATTACACAAAAGGAAAACAGGCAAAGCAAAACAATATATTCACAAAGAAGTGCAGATCACAACTAAATATAGCAATAAAAATTTTGCAAATCAATACATTTTACACCAATTTTTATACCAATTTAAAATAGCTTAGGGCTTCCCTGGTGGTGCAGTGGTTAAGAATCTGCCTGCCAAGGCAGGGGACCCGAGTTCGACCCCTGGTCCAGGAAGATACCACATGCCGAGGAGCAACTAAGCCCGTGCACCACAACTACTGAGCCTGCACTCTAGAGTCCAGGAGCCACAACTACTGAGCCCACATGCCACAACTACTGAAGCCTGCGCGCCTAGAGCCCCTGCTCCGCAACAAGAGAAGCCCACGCACTGCAACGAAGAGTAGCCCCCTCTCGACGCAACTAGAGAAAGCCCGTGCGCAGCAACAAAGACCCAACGCAGCCAAAAATAAATAACTTTATTTTTTAAAATAGCTTATGATAAACATGCATTATTTTTATAATCGGGGGTAAAAATCAATAAAGACTTTTAAATTTTAAAAAATATGACTGCTATAAAAAGATTATAAAATTTTAAAAGCTATAAAAATATTAACAGGAGTTCTGAGTGGTAAAATCACAGGTGTTTTATTTTCTCTATTTGCATACCTGAACTTCCTGATTTTTCTACAATGAACTTGCATTCTTCGTAATAAACAACAAAAAAGTTAACAATTTCCTTCCTAGAGTCTGATCTTATCTGAAATTTAATAGCTTTTACACTTAGTCTCTCTTGGTTTTTCACAAGTGTTTGCATAATGCCTTTCCACAAACCATCAGAGCACTTAAAGGCATGTCTTTTCTGTCCTCATCAAGCACTGGGAGCCCCAAATAAACAGAGCCCCTTTTACGTTACTCCATAGACTGGCAGGTTTTCAAACTCCTGTGGACAGAGGAATTACCTGTAGGAAGCTGGCCGCGGATGCAGATTCCCAGGTCCCACCCCCAGATAGCAACCCTGTGTGTCTATGGAGGGGATTCAGACGCAGCGGTCCTCAAACTACCCTTTGAGAATCCCCCTCCAATAACCCTGTGGGAGTGAGGGTGAGCGCAGAAAAGCAGGAAGTCCCAGCTAGTTCAGAAACTGGGCGAACTGAGTGTCTTACTGGTTGGCAGGGAACATCAGTCTCTTTCCACCCACCATGTGCACACGCAGGCTCCACCTGTCAGGGGTCAGTGCCCCTACTCCTGGAAGAGGGCGACAAGCAGGTGTGGGTCGGGCCTAGGAAAAGGCTTTCTCCAACAGGTGAGCCAAAGCCCTGAGCAGCCCCACGTTGCAGCGTGACTGCCAGAATGCACTCTGCTCTGGGAGAAGCACTTGGACCAACTCCATGGGTTCACGGAGGCCCATCTGTCAAAGAGTTTCTGCTCAGCACCCTGAGAAGGCAGCTCCTCCAGAGCTGGCAGAGATGCAGCTGGGGCTGCCACAAGGAGCTGGAGGACTCGTCATGGCCCCAGCAGGGCCCACGGCGACCTCCTCCACCCCAGCTGGGCACTGGAAGAAGGAGTAAGACTCGGATGGGGCGGGGGCCCAGAGCAGTGCTCCCTCCTCCTCCTTGGCCTCATGGGGGTACCCTGGGTTCCACCGTTTCCAGGGGTTTAAATGAACTAGCAGAAGAGCCAGAGAAAGAATTTCTCTCTCTCCTCTGCCGCCCTGAGCATTGAAGGAGAGGGCGAGCACAGACCACAGGCTAAATGAGAACCATTCACTGCTGCAGTCAAAGGCAACGCGGTGACACACTGAACCAGATGCACAAGGGCTGGGAAGTGGCTTACAGCCCACCTGTAATTGCTATTTCTTTCACATGCACGAGCCAAGTTGATTCCCTCCTCCACCTTTTTTTTTTTTTTTTTTTTTTTTTTGCTGGCTGCTTGGAGTTTATTTTCTACTTGGTGCAAGGCACAGGTTAGAGGGTGGTGTCGGGAAGGCTCTCATGTGGCTTGGCCCCACCTTCTTTTTACACAGGCCAAGAGGCAGAAATCCTAACCTCTGCTTAACGGCAGCGGGGATTCTCGTGTCTCCAGGTCTGTAGACCCCATGCCCCAGGGATGAGGGGTCCCTCATTCATGGGTCCTGGTGGGTCCAGCCTTCCTAGGCAGCAGCAATCAGGGACCTGTGGTTATGGTAAGACCGGCAGGGCAGCAAGGCAGAGTGGCTTGCACTGGACAGTTCCACCAAGAAAATGTGCCTTCCATTCCCCAGTTACAAGTAAAAACTTAAAACGAAAACACAGTGAGAAGGATTAGCACACTGACAGGAATAAACTTCACCTAGAAATCCTGGCCGGGGGGCGGGGGGGCGGTCATAGACTCTGGAGGAGAACAGTAGAGAGAAGACACTACATTTGAGAAAGGAGACCAGCCACACAGACGCGGAGCCAATTTCACCAGTGGTCTTACAAGCTCTGCTTCCAGCCTTGATGAATCCTCATCCCCAAAGAGTAGTTGCAGATAAGTTTGTTTTATGCTGTCCTCAGGTATCCGGAAACCACGAGGGCAGCTCTCCCTATTACTTAGTGCTAATGAGGGTTAATGACCAGTGGGCATCAGCCCCAGGGTAATTATGAGGTATGGGTTCAGAGGGCTCCTCCCTAATATCGGCCTGTGGGAAAATGGCCCAGGACCTTCTTTTTACTGTGGGGACAGGGCAGGTGCCCCATCTCTGTTACCCGCCTCACAGCTCCCAGGCTTGGCTGCCAGGGCTGCTTTAGATTCTGCTCCTCACGTTGGCCTAGGTTGTCACACTTTGAGGAGGTGAAGCTCATTGTCTCTGTCATCAATTTGATTCCACAGCATTTATTAAAAGGATTTACTGCATGCCAGGCTTTGTGCCAGGTACTGGGGAACGAAATTGAGCAAGATGAGCACCTCACCACGAGGAATTCATACCAGGCACTAAAGTACCACTGCATTGGTACAGACAGTGCATACAGGGAGTGAGGGAACAAGGGGCTGCTTGGCCATCACAGAGGAGCCGACAAAAACCAGAGCATTTCTAATATACCTGCAATAGCCGGCTAGAAAGTATAAAGGCAAAAACAACAACAGAATCTACAGTATCCAAGGAATAAGCTTAATGAGAAATGTATAAGACCATATGAAGAAAACTTTAAAAAACTCTGATGCACACAAAACGACTAGAATAAACAGATACACTTCCTATTCCCTGGATAGGAAGACTCATTATAAAGCTGTCCACTCTCCCCCAAGTAATCTATAAATTCCATGTAATCCCAATTGAAAAATCCCAACATTTTTCACAGAACTTGACAAATTGTTTGTAAGCATATTTGGAAAAGGCAATTATTTGGCAAAAGAAAAGCCAAAGAAATGCTGTGGAAAAAAATGAGTTTGTTTTCGTTTAAACCAAATTGTTACATAAAAATTGCAGTAATTAAAACAATGAAATACTGACACAGAATCAGACAAATAATTCAATGGAACTGAAGAGAGGCCCTAAAACATTTGCTCATGAATATATGGGTATTTATAAAATGCTTAAGGTAGAATTATAAACCATTTGGGAAACTATAAATATTTAATAAACAGACTGGAGATAACAGTCTTTCTATTTGAGAAAAATCAATCCTTATCTTATTCCATATACAAAAATAAATCTCAGCTTAAAGAGATCTAAATATGTAAAATAAGACTATACCATAAAGTAAAAACTTGGGACTTCCCTGGTGGCGCAGTGGTTAAGAATCCACCTGCCAATGCAGGGACACGGGTTGGATCCATCCCTGGTCCAGGAAGATCCCACATGCCTCGGAGGAACTAAGCCTGTGCGCCACAACTACTGAGCCCATGCACCACGACTACTTAAGCCCGCGCGCCTAAAGCCCGTGCTCCACAACAAGAGAAGCCACCGCAATGAGAAGCCCGCACACGGCAACGAAGAGTAGCCCCCGCTCGCCAGCAACTAGAAAACGCCCACGGACAGCAATGAAGACCCACCGCAGACAAAAGTTAATTAATTAACTTAAAAAACAAAGAGTTGCATGGTTCTCTTCTAAAAAAAAAGTAAAAACTTGGATGTCAAAATACTGATGAATTCCAACTGTACAAAAATCAAATTCCATTTGACAGACACAGTGAAAGACAAATGAGAAGCCAACTTTTTCTTCAAAATATAATAGAGGTTAATGCTGATAATATATTAAGAACTTTAATGGATCAATAAAAAGACAATCTAATTTAAAGTAGGTAATGGACATAACAGGTAATACACAGAATAAGTGCAAAATGGTTAACATTTAAAACACTCTCAGGAATTCCCTGGCGGTCCAGTGGTTAAGACTCGGCACTTTCACTGTGGTGGCCTGGGTTCAATCCCTGGTCAGGGAACTAAGATCCCGCAAGCCGCACAGTGCAGCCAAAATAAATAAATACATAAAACATTCTCAAGTTCACTAATTAAATACACTAATATGATATATCTCTTTTCACCTACCAAATTGGCAAAAATTAAAAACTGGTAATTCCTCATTCGGTGTTAGTAGGAGAGCAAATTTGATAGATATTATCAAATTACCTTTTGGAGGGTAATTTGGTGGTGTCAATTAAAACTCCATTCGTATGATTTTGCCCTATACAAACACCTGAACAAATAACCCCCAAATATATGTACAAATACGTAAACTACTACATCATTTATAATTGCAAGAAATTGTAACTATAAGTGTCCATCAATAGGAAACAATTACAATTAACCCATAGAATGAAAGACTCCACAGCCATTTAGAAGGCTAAGATAAGTGTACCAACACTGAAAGATAGCCTCAACACATTATGAGCAAATAAAAGATTGCCCGATATGTATATGTATATGTATAACTGATTCACTTTGCTGTACAGCAGAAACTAACATTTTAAATCAACTATCCCCCAAAAAAAATTTTAAAAACAAAAAAAAAATACTGTATTTAAAAAAAAAAAAAAAAGATTACCCCAAAAAAGGTATGGTACGAACACATTACTGCAGGAAAGGCATTACGCTCATGTGCTCATTCTGGATTGTTAATAGAGATTATACTGGGATGGAGAAGATACAGGGATTTTTCAGTTTTCAGTTTATATACTTTGATGTTATTTTATTTCTTTAAATGGGCTTGTACTACTTTTATTTAAAGTCCCAAAATTTCTTTTCCACTTTGGAGAAAAACAGAAAACGAAAGAATAAAAATAATTTTGTCATCGGTCTCTAGGTTGAACTCGAAGTTCATCCCTTCTCTGTCCCCTGCCCATACCCTCCCCCTGGCCTTTAGTGTCCTCTAGGGAGTCAAGATAACGGGTGAGAAACTCTACCCAGCAAGGTACTGCACTGTCTTCCCTTAGTGTGACCCCTGGGCCAAGTCCTGCTCTGCTGGCTTGAACAAGTTCAGGCTGGCTACAGAGGCCTCCCCACACCACACCAGGCGCTGCTGCACCCAGAGAGGGGAGACTCTGCCTTCCTAATTGGAACCATTGTTGCCAGCACTCCGAGTTCTAGGAGGGAACACAGAAATGGATTTTCAGCGGAGCACAGGAGGAGATCGATGCCCACCCTGTTTCTCCTAGCACTATGGATCCCTCACTTGTCTTCTACTGTCCTCTCCATCTTAGGACATTATTCACAGCCTCAAGGACACCAACTGGGCCATAGCTTCTAGAGGTGCATGAAAGAACAGGGAGCAAGACTTGAACCTGCAGCCTAGGCCAGCTCAGCTAGGCCATGAGCTCTAGGTCAAACGTTTCTTTCTCTCCATCCTTAGCTTCTAGCTTCATTTTCTCTGGTGCTAATGTGTGAGGCTTTTCTAAATACTACTAAAACTTCAATTTGGGCTTAGGATATGCTCTGGTCCTAGTAATTCAAACTGATTTTGCTTGTTAGGTTTAAAAAAAAAGTTTTCCACAGGTCCCGTCTGCTAAGCTGGTAAGCTACTACTAGGTCCCTTCCTAGGGGTTTGGAGACAAAGCCCCCAAAAGTAAGCAGGCACTGCATTGTCTGGCCTTGGCATTTTTCCACATACAGGGATTCTCTACTAGGCCTGTGTTAGGAGGAAGGGAGTCAGGCTACATCAGGACGTGGTATTTTCAGGTTGGGTAAGCCATCGGCATCTCCCCAAGAACTCCAACAGACATAAAACATCAAAACCTGGAGAAGGAGGTCACAGTATAACTTAGAGAAAAAGTCATATTTTTAAATGTGTTTGTGAACAAAGAAGAAAAAAGCAGACAAAGATAGAAAAAATAGAGTGTCCTAAGGATCCAACTGAGAATCTAGAAAAAGCACATACTGGGGACTTCCCTGGTGGCACAGTGGATAAGACTCTCTGCTCCCAATGCAGGGGGCCTGGGTTTGATCCCCTGTCAGGGAACTAGATACCACATGCATGCTGAAACTAAGAGTTCGCATGCCACAACTAAGGAGCCCAAATGCCGCAACTAAGGAGCTGGTGAGCCGCAACTAAGACCCAGTGCAACCAAATAAATAAACATTTTCAAGAAAAAGTACGTACCAAATAAACCTAAGGAAAGGACAATTAATAAAGATTAAAGCAGAAATTAATGCTTTAGAAAACAGAAAGCACAACTGACAAATCTGCTTTTATATCACATAAAACTGGCAAAGCTAAGGAAGGAAAAGAGACAAAATTAATATGCAACATTAGAAATTAAGAAAGTGAAAAAATCAGATACTGAGGAAACTGAAAACCAATAACCATATATGCATTATGCTATCAATAATAAATCTGAAAACAGATCTCATGGAAAAGGCAAAGTAAATGTTTTGTACCAACAGCCACAAGGGGAAAAACATCTGAAAGCTACAAAGACCCATCCATCAAAAAAGGTACCAGGCTCAGACAGTTTCCTCAGCAGATTTTTTTTTCCCCCAAATCCTTAAGGAATAAAATGACTATTTAAACTGTTCCAGAACATAAAGAAAGAATAAAAGTTTCACAATGCATTATATGGAGTTACCATTACTCTAATACCAACATCTGACAATAAAAACACAAAATGAAAATTATAGATCTCACTCACAAATACAGATGCTAAACTCCCACATTAATAAATCAAATCAAAACAGCATGTTTAAAAAAATTCCCCATTACCGGGCTTCCCTGGTGGCGCAGTGGTTGAGAGTCCGCCTGCCGATGCAGGGGACATGGGTTCGTGCCCCGGTCCGGGAATATCTCACATGCCGCGGAGCAGCTGGGCCCGTGAGCCATGGCCACTGAGCCTGCGCATCCGGAGCCTGTGCTCCGCAACGGGAGAGGCCACAACAGTGAGAGGCCCGCTTACCGCAAAAGAAAAAAAAAAAAAAAATTCCCCATTACCAGCCATGGTATATTCCAGGAATGCAAAGATAGTTCAGTATTAAGAGTTGTATTAACACAGCTCACCTTATCAGTAGGTGAAGGAGAAATATCTTTTATCTTCAAACCATGTTAAAAAGACATCCCTGGCCTCGATTCCAGCTCCACCCCTTTATGAAACATGGGCCCTTGGTCATACTACCGTCCTGAATCTCAGTTTTCTTATCTGAAAGGTGGGGCTACCACCATCTGACTTGGAGCCGTCATGAGAACCATAAGAGAGAGAACTATGAAAACTTTGCCCCATGAGACACACACATGGTAAGTGCTCAACAGGTAGCACTGCAGTGAGTTATTATGTAGGGAAAAGTGGGCTATAATGCAGCATGACTCCATTTTTATAAAGAACACGGAACAAGCATCCAGTGTGCATAGAATCAAGTGCAGAGGGATAGTCCAGTTAAAAATGGTTAAACAGGTTGTGAGTTATGGACAAATTTCTTCCCTTCTATTTATTTCTATTTTCTAATTTTTCCAAGGAACATGTAGTATCTATATAATCAAAAAAGAGATTAAAAAGCCAAAAAATGTTACAGACTTTTGGATTTAGCCAAGATTGAGGACTGGCAAGCCTAAAGGCCAAGGTGGAAAAGGAAGTAAAGGGTAGACAGAATAGAGGGTAACACCAGGGAGGGGCTTGCAGGACTCCTCTGCCTTGCGCCCTATCACCTCGAAATCCACTCAGTTTCAGGAACACCCACACAGGCATGTAAAGGTGTTCCTGAGAGAGGACCAGCTGAAGTCCTCCAGGCCCAAAGCAAGCAAACACTGCTATACTAAGCATAGCTTCACCTACTTCGCCCAAATGCCTCAGAAATTCTGAACAATGGCAATGGGGTGAGGGTACTCATTTCTTGATCCAGGTGCTGGTTACACAGGTGTACTTACTTTGTGAAAACTCACCAAGCTGTACACAGCATGTGCTTTTATGGTGTGTGTGCTATCCTTCAATGAAAGTTTTTTAAAATTAAAAGCTGAGAGGAGAACACTGAGTTTCTGTCATCAGCTACAGAATTTCCCTCTTAAATTCTGGTTTTAATATGAACTTATGGATCAGTTTCATGGAACAGAACACTCAATCCAGTATTTTGCCTGACATGTCTCATTGTCTTAATAAATACAGCATCTGGAAAGATTTTCACTATAATTATCAATAGATGAGAAAAAAAATTCCAGGGCAAGCCAGGGATATAGGAGACACAGGGAAAGCCAAAATGAATGAGGGCAGTGGCTCTCAACCCTGAGTGCACATTTAAATCACCTAGGGAGCTTTGAAAAATGCTGGGGCCTGGGCTCCACCCCAGACCAATTACATCAGATTCTCTGGGTCTGAGGCCTAGACATTGATATTTTCTTTTTCAAAAGCTCCACAGACGATTCTAATATGCACTAAACTAGTTGAACCAGAGGGCCCGGCCGCTGGAAACTCTGGAGGCAAGCTGAAGCGTGGCCCCTGCGCATCCGGGTGGAGGCTGTGGAGGGGAGCAAGTATTTAGGGCTGAAGTGCCCTGCCACCCGCCCAGGTCTTCCTCCACATGCCGCTTCCCCAGACCTCAGCAGAGACCCAGTGAGGAGCAATGCCCCCCACATGGAGGAGGCAGCCTCTGGAAAGTAAGGGGGAGGGGCTTCCCAGGGGTTGGACACCGAACCCTGGGCTCTGGCTCCCAGCTGGGTGTTCAGACTGCTCCAGATCACTAGTCAATACAGCCCCAAGGCATATACCACTCCAACCACACAACCCCAGAACTAAGCCCTAACTACTACCCAGGGTCCAAATGACACCACTGGGAATCCACAGCTGGAAAACAGGAACCGAGGAGAAGTAACAGTGGAAAAAAGGGCCACAGGGCAGAGGTCAGTGTATAGGTCAATCATCAGGTAGGACCTGGCTCAGGGACAAGCGGTAGGGGCAGTGAAAAGGGGATGCCACGCAACCCACCTGCTGAGAGGTTCCAACACTCACCTCTGGGGCTCCCACACCCAGTCATCCTGCATCCATTCTACCTAGTCATGTGACTGGAACCCACAGGAGTGACCCCAACAGATGGCTATCTCGGCCTGGCAGCCCTGCAGCATTTTTACAAGCTCCTAGGTAACTCTGACACAAGGAGTCCTTTGCCCATGCCCTGCAAAGCAGTGCTCTTGGAGGCCCTCTCTCTGCTCGGTCTACTTAGGGCTGAGCTCAAAGCACGAGGGGTGAGAATGGGGACGGGCCGAGGCCGTGAGAAGAGCATGTTAGGATGGAGAGCACAGGTGGAGAAGAGAAAGGAATCTGCAGTGCCAGAGAAAACAGGGTAGGCATCTCTTGAGCACAGTCTCCAGCACTCCACTGAAAATCCATTTCTGTATTCCCCCACTAGAGTTCCGGTACAGGGCAACAATGATTCCCAACTGGGAAGGCACGGTCTCCTGGCTCTGGGTCCAGCAGAGCCTGGTACAGTCAGGCAGCACCCTCTTCACACAGCCTGAACTTGTTCAAGCCGCCAAATGGAGAAAGCTCAGAAGTCAAGGTACCCTGCCCAAGGCAACGGAACTTTAGTGTCTGGCAGGGCCCAAGTTCACTCTGGCAACTACAGGGGCCTGGCCTCTGCCTTAACTGTTCTCTTCCTCTAAGTCATGCAGCACACAAACACATACACACACACACACACACACACACACACACACACACACACAGAGTCCTGCCCCACAGGTTCTGACGATCCACCATGAGAACCTGAGACTTGCAAATATAAAAGGGCAGACAGGAGGCATCCTTACCTACAGAGGCTGAGATGCAAGTAAAATCTTTTGAGGTATTCCAAGAGAATTCGGGGGCAGCAAGATCTCTACTCTTCCAAGTGGTGGCTCTGTCCCCAAGATTGAGACTACGGAAGACAGGGGTCAAAACAGAGGACCCTCTGCTCTCCCAGAAGCAAAGTTCTAAAGTAATGCTGTTCAGGGAATGGCCCACAAACTGTTTATCACCAGTTCACCACAACATAAACACAGGAACCAAGAATAAGCCTTTAGAAACCGGCACTGCAAGTTGAACCTGCTGCTCCGTCCAAGTGTACATTTGCTGGACCATCTCATCCAATGGCTAACAGATTGGTCTAGATGGTGCTGAACTCCTGAGGGGAGCCACACGTGGCTAGAGCTGCCAACTAGTTGTACAAAGTAGGACCTGTTTTGGTCTGCAATAATTTGGGAATTAGGAAAAAGGTCCTTCCCCCCTTTTAGTCAGAAAAACTAACTCTGGAGGCAACCCCTTCATTTTACAGAGGAGACTAAAGTCCAGGGACTGCCGCATGGCTAATGAAAGAACCCAAGAGTAGGACAGTTGGGATTAGACAGGAAAAGAAACTGGACAGCTGCACTTCTCATCCTCCTCTTCCCAGCCAGTGGCCTCATGGGCGCTCCTTAAAGCAGTAAGGGCTCCAGGACCCACACACTTCAAATGAGTAGAAGACAATTTCAGGTTCAAGGCAAACTGCCCAGGTACAGTATTTTCTTCCAGCTTTTCCTGAATCTCAAACCCAACACATCTAAAGCCAACACCTTCCTTTCAAAATTAAGCTATCAGGACTTCCCTGGTGGCGCAGTGGTTAAGAATCCGCCTGCCAATGCAGGGCACACGGGTTCGATCCCTGGTCCTGGAGGATCCCACATGCCACGGAGCAACTAAGCCCGTGCGCCACAACCACTGAGCCTGCGCTCTGGAGCCCATGAGCCACAACTACTGAAGCCCGCGCACCTAGAGCCTGTGCTCCGCAACAAAGAGAAGCCCCCACAATGAGAAGCCCACGCACCGCAACCAAGAGTAGCCCCCACTCGCCTCAACTAGAGAAAGCCCGCGTGCAGCAACGAAGATCCAGTGCAGCCAAAAAAATTAAAATAAATTTTAAAAATTAAAAAAAACAAAACGAAGTTAAGCTATCGTCTCAGCTGGTCCATTTCTGACCCCACTACGCTAATCTGTACTCGCCAGATCCTGGAAACACTAACTTATTGAATATACGGTTGGCGTGTTGATTCTTCCTTCAAAGTCCTAGGAGGTCCACTAAGTCGATGATGAAAGCAGATGTAAAGAGCAGGGCTGGCTGGGGGTGAGAGGCTTGGTCTGCCACGTGCTAGTTCACAACCACAACACAAAGATCAAAAGCATTTACTGTATTTAAAAACAACAACGACAACACCTGCCAGTGATGGTTTTCGCGCTCAGTGTTACAGTTTTAGGCAACTTGGTCGATGTCTCTTACTTCTAGTGATATTGTGAACATCAAATCATAATGATTTCTCTTATTTTTCAGGACCTAGTACTATACCTGGAACATGGTAAACACTCAGTAAATGCAGAAAGACAAAGGGAGGAAGAAAGGGAGATAAAGTGAATGGGAAGACGATCACAGTTCTGGATAGCGTGATAATCTGTGGATTTTAACTGTCTCAGCCACCCCATCTCTATTTGCCCAAAGGCTTCCTAAACTAATCCATAAGGAAGCTATCTCCTCCTCAGAAGCTCCAGACAGGCTGGTAACGAGGGGGAGTCCTCAGCTGACTGCCAGATGCCAGAGTAGGAGAGAAAATGAGGCCAAAAGCCCAGGAGGTCAGGGTGGGAAAGACAAGATACCCAAAAGCTGAGCCAAACCAAGGCCTCCCTATACTCCCTGCCCCCATCCCCAGCCAGCCAAACTATCTGCTATAGCCTCGGGGGCATGGGAGGGGACTTGGCAAGACCACAATGATGGTTTCTAGCAGAAATGTCCATCTACAGCTGGAGGGAGCCCAGCACCTAGGTCCCTCCTCAGCCAGCCCAGCAAGGGGGCTAAGGAGCCATCACAGTGACCCCTGCAGGTAGCTCCAGGGCCTGCACCGTGGTGGGCAGGAAGGCTCTCCCTTCGGCTCACTCACCTACCTGTACTACAAAGTCTCTCCGCTCTCCCACAACATTAAAAAATGGCTGGGGTCACCAAGGAGGTGGAGCTGAGCTCTGGGACTCTAACTCTACCACTTTTTATGCGTGGTGACGCCCCCTCTTTCCATTCTCAAACTCAACTCTGAAATCCTCTTGGTTGGTTCCTTTCCTACCATCGTTTGATATGCTCACCTGCTTCCATATCTCCCCAAGTTCACTACTGCTTGTAAACATACCTCAGAGAGAAAAGACTTCCCGCTGGACCCACACAGAGGGCTGGAGAGTGGGAAGAGCAGGCGAGAAAGAACTAGTAGGAGTGACCCACGGTGTGTGGCAAGTTGAGGATCACAGATCCTTGACAAAAGGAGCAGTGGCCAAAGGAGAGACAGAAGGAAGAGATCCTGGGCACAGTTCCAAAACAGTTTCCACACATCCTCAGCCAGTGGAGGGTTCTCATGGGGCAGAGTATGGGAGCAGTGTGGGAGCCCGAGAGCAGGGCAGCCTGGTGCTCTCGGCACTGGGCACTCACTCCTGTCCAGGCTGCGAAGAGGGAGGCAGTGGCAACAGCGTATGCTATGGCATGTTCCTCGGGGTATCGTGGGTAGACACGTAACACACTAGACAGTAAATGACCACGTGCGTTCATCAGGCTCAACTCTATGCCTGTGACAGGCATGGCGCACACCCTACATCATGAATATTCTTGAAACCCTTGCAGGACTCAGCACACAGTAGATGAGCACATTCCCGCTGGTTGCTGGATACCCTTCACCCAGGGGGCTTACCCATCCTGTGCCCATCTTGTGGGAACACAGACTGGGAGACCCCTTTGTCCTGTGTCCCAGAGTCTTTGCCTGATCTGAATGAGCTCACACGCCACACACACCTTCCTACACCACCACCTCCTGACGGAAGAGGATCTAGCAAAACTGCTCCACCAGGGTATGTGGGACACCACACTCAACTGGCCACCTAAGAAAACTATCTGGGGGGAAGGTGGCACCAGGAACAGGGGCTCAGATCCAAGTGCTTGCTGGCAGTGGCAACCTGGACCAAGAGGAAGCTAAGCTTTTCCAACAGACAACAATGAAAACGAGCACAAACACCTCAGAGCTTTAAAAACGCCGCCCGGGGCTTCCCTGGTGGTCCAGTGGTTAGCAATCCACCTTCCAATGCAGGGGACGCAGGAACTGTGATCCCACATGCTGCGGGGCAACTAAGCCCGCGCTCTAGGGCCCGTGAGCTCTAGGGCCTACGCGTCACAACTAGAGGGCCCGCACGCTGCAACGAAAGATCCCACGTGCCACAAGGAAGATCCCGCATGCCACAACTAAGACCTGACGAAGCCAAGATAAATACATTTTTTAAAATAAATGAATAATAAAAACGCCGCCAGCTCAGGCCCCACTCTGAGAAGTGGGAAGGAGGAAGACATGTTTGAAGGGCATCCTCTGTTTCTCCAGGCAGCCCTGCTCCATGCCCACAACACTAAGGGTGGTGGTATTAAGCTGGGAGCTCCCATCAGGACGGCAGGGACAGCAGAATGCAGGCAGGGAGGAAAGGAGAACACACTTGGAAAGACCTGAAGAGAAGCCATCATTAGGCAGGAGGGGGTGCTTTCCGGAGTAAACAAACCTGCCAGCAGTCTTTCCTCCCAGCAGAGAGAGAAGCTCTGGCTGACAGGGCCAAAGACACAGAGGAGGGAGGGAGCTGCCCCTTCCCTGAGCCTATCTGTCCTCATCCCCTTGTCCTGCTTTCCCCAGGGTTGGGGGCAGAACAGGTGTACTCCATGATCTCCGTGTCCACAGCCCTCAACAGCACACAGGTAATCGATTACAGCAGTGGGCGGCCAGAGGCGGAAGTGGAGGTGACACCTGGGGGTTTCACCGGAGAAGGGGTGTGGAGTGAGCACATAGCTCTCTCCTCCCCACGCACAGCATCGCCAGTATCAACCACCTCTGCTTGCCTCAGGGGCCTACCACGGTCTTGTCCCAGGTGGTCACCCACTACTAGCATCCTCATCAAGGCTTGCCCAGCTCCCCAGGGGAGCCAATGCCACCTGGCTCTTCTCCTTCTCCCAGAAGCAAATTTCTTGCCCTCCCCCAAGTACTTCCTTGATGTAAGTTCCTTTGGGAGGAAGCCAGGGAACCACCCCAGCTCCTGATCCACCCCACAGCCTCAGCCAGTAGCCCCCATCCCCTCTGGGAAAGCAGAGCCCCTCCCTGACAGCGTCCCCACCCAGGCAGTGAGGGTGGCACTTCCAGCGCCTCCAGGGAGCTTCCCGCAGTTTTCCCAGGAAGCCAGAGGAGGATTTCCAGGGAGAAAAATCTCAGAGCATCTGGGGACATGAGCAGCTCACCCACCTGCTACCCAAGCAACCAGATTCCCCCAGCTCCTCACAGGCTCCAGGGGCTGAAGGAGAAGACAGAGCTGAGGCAGGGGCAGCAATGGGCTCCCTCCTCCTAGAAGTCCCATCCAGTCCTGCCTTGCCTACCTGTCCCTACACTCCTTCCCCAGCCCCTCTTCTCTGGACTTGAGAGGCAGCGGCACTGAGCTGCCTCTCGCTCTGTTTTCTCCACCCTGGGCCAGCAGAGGATACTGCTGAGTAATCCCAAACTCACGGCGGATCCCCAGCCCTGAAAACAGGGCAAAGCCCAAGGAAACCTACTGATCCTGGTCCTTGCCAACCAGGGAGGAACATCTGTGTTTCCTCGTAATGGCTTATATTCCACAGACTCTGCCCTGCCCCAAATACCCCAGCCCTGGCCCCGAGACAACCACACGGAGAAGCTCAGTGCCCCCTTCTCCACTTCCCACGCACCTGGTAACATTCCCTTCCAGTCCCCCAGACACCAAGCTGCACAGAGTAACAGCAGCCGACCGCCTGCAGGATTCCCAGTCATGATGTTGCATCAGCCCCCACCCTACCCAAAATATCCTCACCCCCACCACCTCCTCTCCTCCAGCCATCTCCATGGAAACAGCA
>NW_020175322.1:103097-118886 GCF_003031525.2 Neophocaena asiaeorientalis asiaeorientalis | reverse complement strand
AACCCAATCCCAACTGCACCCAAACCATCCAGCTGAGAAAGCAAAAAGAATCCAAACAAAACCCACACAGGCCTGAGAATTCATTGGCCGCCCACACCCCCGCCGCCCCTCCCCCTCAGCTGCTGCTACACACACAGTGGGAGATTAAGGGATCACCAGAGGAGACCCTTTATTTTTATCCAATCCCATCAAACACTTCACCTCTACCACACACACACACACACACACACACACACACACACACAAGGTACCTTGACAGCAGCCCCTTGCCCCCACGGCCCGGCTCCTTCACCAGCCTTTATTTCCACCTGCAAAAGAAGCCGGAGAGACTGATGAGCCAGGCTGACACCAGGAAAGCAGCAAAGTCCTTCTGCTGCACCCCCAGCACCGCTGCAGGGAAAGGGGGAGAAGGGGAGGCACGGGGCCTCGGAAAGAAAGGATAGCAGGGACCATCTTCCTGCCTCCAGCTGCCACCCAGACGCGCGGTGGAAGGGCTCATTCGCCTTCCAGAGTGTTTTTGTTTTCATTTCTCCTTTTTCCACCCTCCCAAGATCCAGGAGGGCTCTGCCCCTCCTCCTGCGTCCGGTCTAGCCTCGTCCCTCCCCGCCCTGCCCGCTCTACCTCGGCCGGCCTCCTCTGGTGCATCGGCCGGCGGGCCTCCCATTATCCCCGCCGGAGCGCACGGAGGGAGGCACTGCAGAGGCGGCGGCGGCCAGCTGCCGGCTTGGCTCCCCTCCCCGCCGCCGGCGAGGCTGGTGTGGAGGGGGCGGCGCGCTCGCCAGCCAATCCCCGCCGCCGGCCGAGCGGGGGCAGGGCCGCCGGGGGTTGGACCTGCCCAGCCGGGAGGCGGGGGCACAGCCAAGGGTGCCGGAGCCTAGCTGGCTGTGGCCCAGGCCCGCCGCCGCTCCCCGACAGGCGGGGAATCCCGGGACACCCTCAACAACTCCCGAGTCGGGGACCAGAAGGTAATACCCAGAGGCATCCTCTACATCTACAGGGTCAAAGGCAGACTGCGTCGGGGTCGAGCAGATGCTGGCAGGCTTCCCCCTCAGGCCACTCTCTAGCCCTAGGACACCAGCAAACCGCCTCATCCTAGCAGCAGCTAGGACAGTGCTAGGCACTATAAAAGCAATAGCCCCTGCAACCTTAGAAGAAAAAAATACAGCCTTGGCAGTATGAACCTTTACCCCATTTTGCAGATGAGGAAACAAGGCAAGACAAGTGAAGTAACTTACCCAAGGTGACACAGCTAGAAAACGGCAGCACTGGGACTCCAAGACAGGTCTATCCGGCTCTACAGACCAGACTCTCAACCATTATGCAGTCCTACTCCTCCCTCCCTCCAGCAGATTTCCTCTTGAAGCCAACACTGCCTGTGGCTCAAAGCCTCACCAAGTCAGACTTGCCCTCCCTTGCACGCGAACACCACCTCACCCTAGGAATACTCATCCCTAGTGCCTGAACATAGGCCACCCCCTCCAGACAGCCTCACCACCACCACCACCCTCAATGTTTCCTCCTCTTTTAGAAAGGCCACAGGAGGAGGCGCCTCCAGACTTCAGGGCTTCCCATCCCCCGGAAAGGCTGAGGAGGAGAGGCAGCCCAGACTCTGAGCCTTTGAAGCCTGCAGCACCCAGGAGACTGAAGGAGAGAGAACAGAATGGGGAGAGGAAAGCCCTGCAGTTCCTAGGCAACCCAGGAGACATCCTGCTTCACCCCATCCCCTCCCTGTAGCTGAACACCCCAGAGCTTCTGTCTTCTAGGAGGGGGACCCCTATATGGTCTCTGGTACTGATGTATCTGGTTCAGTTTCCTGGCTCCACTATCTAGCTGCAGGACCTCGGCGGTGGTACCTTACCTCCCTTAGCCTACTTTGCAGTTCTATTTTACAGAAGCAGCTACCTCATCCAAAGGTGTGAGGATTCTGTGAAACACAGTGCCTGCCACACTGCAGGTGCTGCTAGCTACCACTCAATTTCTGAGCGAGCTCATTGTGTGCTACTTTTCAACTCACAGATGTGACTTGTAGGACTAGTTAGGATGTGTGAGAGCTCATTTCAGTGACGTGCTCTGCTACCAACTCCACCACACCTGCCCAATTACTGCCCCCTCCCTGAAGCTCCAAGGGGGTACTCAGAATGGGACGAGCTGCCTCATGAGAGACAGCAAAGCTGGGCTCTGGTGAGGAGACTCCAGAAGGCACCAGGACCCACACCTGCCTCACCTCTGGGGGCAAAGAGCAGCCCTACTGAGCTCCTCCCTAGGGCAGGGAGGGAGGCAGGTGACAAGGCAGGGCAAGGAGCATTGTCCTGAGCCATGGGCTTCTGCACCCCTTGGCTCTTACCTTGGCCAGGCCAAGTGAAGTCCCTCCTTTATCCTAGTCCCCCAAACCCCTGCCCCACCCACCCTCATACAGTCTGCTGCTGGATAAGAGCAACTAACACTGCTTGGACAGTAACAATCAATACTGTTGCTGCTGTGGCTGCCACAGTTTATCAAGCCCCTGCTAGGTACCAGGCCCTGTGCCAACCATGCTGTGGGAGCATCTCATTTGACTCGTCCACACACAACCTTATGGGGAAATGGGCTTAGAGATGTTGTTACTTGCCCATCAACACACAGCTGGTGAGCGGTGAGCTAGAATTCCAACCCAGGTGTTTCTCATTCCAGTTCTTTAAGCCCTCTCTCCCAGCCAACCTCAGGGAAACTTAAAGAGGGGTAGGGTCTCTTGAACCAGACCGCTTCCCTTTAAGCTATGGGTCTAAGAACAGTAATATTTTCATGCCTCAGAGACTTGGCGATGCTGCTCCTTGCCTATGTTCCCTTCCCTGTCCCCCACCTGGCAAGCCAATATGGTACAAGGCTTAATCCAAATGTCACCTGCCACTGCTACCTTCCCAGCTCATCTAGCCCTCAGGAGCTTCACCCACTCCTCCTGGGGCCTCCTCTAGAGCCGTCACTACCAAGTGCAGTTATTTATTTACACGGCCGCCGTCTTCCCCACTCACTAGGCTCTGCACAGGGCTGGAATGTGCTGAGCTGAGTTTCTACACAAGGAGGGTGGAGAGGCAGGGGGTTGGGCACTGAGACGTAGAGGACACTCTCCTGGTCGGCCTGTTCTCTGAGGTCCCCAGGGATCAGAGGAATACTCGCTCTCCTGGGAGGGCACGACCTGCCATCTGAACTATAGCCGAGGCCGAGCCTTGTTCAGCCAGCACACGTCTTCCTCACAAGGCTGCAAGAGCCACCCTGACTCTCCGCTTGAACCACAGGTCCCGCCTCACCCGCCGCAGACTGCAGACACCCTAGCAGAGCCCGTGGTCCCCAAGGCAGGGCACCTGCGACCATCTCTATCCCACCCTGGCCTCCTGCCCTTTTCTGAAGCACCTGGAATGCCACAGCTCCAAGGAGACACAGAGGTGCATGCTGGGGCCACTCTGCCTCCAGCGGGGACATTCTCCACACCTCACACCTGACCCCCTCCCCTATCTGCCCCTCTTTCTACACTTGGGGCTTCACAGTGACCAACCCAGAGGTGCCTGGGACCCCTCTGCATAGGAGCTGGAGGTCCCTCCCCACCTTCCATCATGACCCCTAGACCCCCCACTGCACTCCCAGCAGGAGGAATGGGGCCACGGCCCTCCCCACTAGGGAGAGGTGAATGGATTAACTCACTCTCAGAACCCACAAAATACCCCAACACAGAGAACCTCAGAAACACAGTTACCTACAGGCCAGAACCTACACAGATATATAAAGACTAGGAAACGGGGATGCATCCAGAGATAGATTTGGGGGGGTTTATAGGAGGATCAACCAAGCAGCAAGCCATGCCAAGCCCCATAATTGGACCATGATGTACTGTATCTTATTTAACCCTCAAAACAAACCAATGAGACAGGAATTACTAATGCCCATTCTACAGACTGAAAAATTGGGAGACTGAGCAGGGCTCTCGCCTCCCCCCCGCCCCCCGCCACTCGTAGCAATACAGCTGGCGCTGCTCTGTGTAGCTCTATGATTTTCTTATCAACCTACCTTTTCTAGAGTTGGCAGGGGGTAGATGACAACTTCTCCTCTCTTGCCATGTCTGTGTCCTAAAGGAGGTCACTCCCCACAGGGCTTTACTTCAAAGCTCAGTTCAAGCCCCACTTCCTCCAGGAAGCCTTCTCAGGTTACGTACCCTAGACCTCTGCCAGCTGACAGCACTTCCAATGTTTCTCATTTGACACTTGGTACTGCTATCCGTCTCTGTGTGTCCTGCCTCTCCAACCAGAATGGCTAGAGTCGTGCCTCTCCAAAGCCCCCGGGGGTTTTTTTTTGTTTTGTTTTGTTTTGTTTGCCCAGCATTCCACACACTGAAGGCACTTGGAATCGACTGTGGGGGAAATCTGTGACCTTCCCTTCCCTCTCCATCACACAAAGGATCTGCCAAAGAAACCCAACATCCTCTCCACCTTCAGAACCTATGTTTGAAGTCACCGGTGTCCACACATCAATTTCCACCCAAGTAATTGCAGCCCATCACACACACATCATCCCCTATATTTCAAACTCTTTGCAGTTGTCATGGGAACTGCCTTTGCCTTCATTCACAGATCAGGCCTCACAATTAGCTTTGGCAGCGGAAGTCTGTATCAACGGCAATCTCGGGGAGGAGAAAGACAAGGAGGTGAAAGAACAGCAGCAAAGGAAGAAAAGGTGCTCCTCCTTGGAGATGCAATAGAACCAGGCTGAACTCAGGCACCCAGTGATGTCAGAGGGAAAACAGAGCCAGCCAGCAACTCCACCTGCATATTTCCATACCAACAAACAGAAGGCACCCAGACCCCCCCAGGCTGACAAGCAGCAGCTGTGGCTCTGCCCACACCCCACAAGCCATCCTAAATGCTTGTAAGAAGGTCTTATATTCTATGAACCTCATCACGGTCTCCCCACCCCAAATTCAATAGCCTTGGACCACCAAGTGTTCCAAGATCCAAGCAAATAACACAGAACCTTCATTGAGAAGGTGAGACAGGAATACTGAGTGGTTTAGAAACCTGGGGGCAGCCCCAGGGGAAGACTTCCAAGAATAATTAACACAAAGCATCTTACCTTCCACCTTGAGGATCCATGAACACCCTCAGCTGGTGCCCTGTGGTCTGTCTGCGTCCTTCCACACCACTGCCGCCAGCCGTGAGCATTCGAGTAGCATCTCTGCACAGCTCAGTTTCAGGGGAGATGCCTCCCTCCTCCTAGAAGTACCCCCCCTCATCTTTCACATATCACTACGCTGAAACTCTCAAAACAGGTCCCTTCCCTTCCACGATGGTCTCTCTTCACCTAACAGTGACTAAGGCTGGTCTCTGCCCTCAAGGCATCCCTCCCTTGTAGCCCTACCAGACTAATAGTTTGTTGCCACGCTTGCCTCCCTCCCCAGACTGTGAGCTCATTAAGGACAGAGTAAATGCTGCCTCCCCTTTACCGACGGCTCAGGCTCAGCGCAGCGCCTCGCACACAGCCAGTCCCAGGCGAGATGTGCTGAAGGAGGCTGGGAAGGCAACCTGCAGGTTTACCAGTCAAAGCAGATGACGTCCTGTCTCTGGAAACTTAAGCGACGCCAGAGAGAGAAGCTGCCCTCCCCCGGCACAGGGGACACTGGAGGTCCTGGGACTGAGGAAGCATTCCAGGAAGGTGCCTCTCCTCCGTATCCTCCTAGCGCCAGCTCTTCTCCTCTCACTGGCTCCCAACACCCCCACCGCATCCTGCAGCGTCAACCATCCAGACAGGACCCAGGCTCATGGTGAGAGGATGCCATTCCCTATCTCTTCTGGGGCTCCAGGATCATTCCCAGCATCAACCAGGGAACTGGGGTACCCAGAGCTTACTCTCAAAGGGCAGAGAAATCAATAAAAAGACAGAACAAAATGAGACCAGAGAGAGCCACCCAGTGTCCTTCCCCCAAGAAAGGCTCAGAAGGGAACAGACTCTATGGTCCGGTACCTTGCTCTATGACTCCGGTACCTTACCAGACTCTATGGTCCGGTACCCAGCATCTCCACAACCCTTCCTGAGGCTTCCTCTGGCAGTAATTAAATGGGGTGGGGGACTATGGGACACATGCCTTCTGGCAAATGCTCCCAAATGACTCTACCTAATGCAACTCCCTTTCCATTTGGAGCATCTAAGAGTTGCTGCTCTACTAGTAGTGGGAGGTGCATTATTCTGTTCACGAATTCCCTGGCTGGGTGTGGGGAGACAGGGCACAAGGGAGTTAGAACATGTACAGGTCAGAGCCAGCAGTGCAGGAACAGAGCTTGTGCGACCTGAAGCAAGCAAGCAACCCCCTGTGGTCACCGGAAGGCCGGCCAGTTAACCCACGCTGGGCGCCGGCTTTTTTTTTTTCCCCTCCCTCAGCGACTAATAAAAACTTAGGTTATCAGATTTCTTAAGCAAATGACAGGAGACAAGGCCACAGAGGGGTGTGTCCACTCCAGGTGTGCCAGCAGCCTGGGCCCTGCACAGACACACTCAGGCAGAGGCCCAAAGCAACCCTAAAGGACTCTCCCAGCCAAAGGGCAGCAGGGCTCAAGGTAGATAAAGGGGTCGTATTCCTTTCCAACACCTTCTCTCTTCCTGAGCATCCCGCCCTCAATCCACAAGGGAACTATAAAGACGTGATGGGAAGGGGAGGAGGAATTAGTGACAAACTCCTGAGACCCCTGATGTGGTCTTTCAACTCACCCAGTCACCACGCTCCCCTCTCCAGGATGAGAGGCCCAAGGCAGAGAGGTGACTGCTGACTTGGGGTGGGGCATGTGCCCCAGTAAGAACCCTCAGGCGAGGTTCACCAGGGCTGCTGGGTACGAGTGAGGGTGGGAGAAGCCACTTTCCCCCAGGCAGCTTCAGAGAGCGCCTTCAGATGGGGAGCCACACCGCATTCCTATTGTTTTTCCCCACAGCAGATAATTAAAACATGGCCCATGCCTTCAAGGGAAGCAATAAATAAAGAGAGGATGCTCAGTTAAAAAAAAAAAAAAAAAAAAAGCTTTGCCGTGGGTTGTTCAGAACCCAGGAAAGCATTGCCCCCCTCCATACCCCTCACCACTTACCTTGGGGTGGGAACAGGAACCCTATCCCAAAATATCCTTCCAGGAATAACCAACTGGGACAGCTATGTCCCCAACCCAGAAACAGTCTTCAGTGAGGGTTCAGAGACCACGCAGGGAAACTCCACATCCAGTAGAACTACTCATATTGATAAAAAAATCTAACACACAAACCACTTGAAAGGCAGCTAGCTGGTGTGCCTGAGTTTCTGAATCTAATTTTAATTGACTTTAATTTTTGTAGCCACACGTGGCTAATGGCTATCATATTGGACAGCTCAGGGAGAGCATGCATGCTTCTTAAATCTGGGAGGTCATGAATACTCTTGAGAATTTGCTGAAAACCACAGCCCCTCTCTCCTGAGAAGATATACCCCTGCACATTCACACACTTGGCTGAAATTTTCAGAGTTTACAGACCAAATTCCAACCTAGGTCTGAGATCAATCAGGTCTAGAAACTGACCAAAAACGTTATGGCCTAAGAGCGATGTTTCTTCTGCAACGCAGTTGTCTAAGGAATATGTTATACTTTACACAGTTTGAGCAAGAGACCACCGCGTGTGGAAGACCCCACCTGACAGAGGACGTCCTTGTAACATCCCAGCCAGAACATCCGTCCTCTACTCAGACCCACGCAGGCACAGGGCTGGTTCTTCAGTCTTGGAACAGCTATAAATGTTAGAAAATTCTTTTTTTCAAACATGGATTCAGGGAGATCAGCTCAGTGCTTTCTGACGACCTAGAGGGATGGGATAGGGAGGGTGCAAGGGAGATGCGAGAGGGAGGGGATATGGGGATATATGTATACCTATAGCTGATTCACTTTGTTGTACAGCAGAAACTAACACACCATTGTAAAGCAATTATACTCCAATAAAGATGTTAAACAAACAAACATGGATTCAGTCTACCTGCTAACTTCTACCCTCCAATGAAAGTTCCACACATTCCCCTACACAAAGGAACTGACTCCCTCTTCCACACAGGACTCGTCTTAGCCTGCGTTCCTCTACTCATTTCCAAGCTGAACAACTCATCTTCTTCAGTTGTCCTGCATGTGACTACTCTGACAGAGCTCCTAGAGACAGGCTGTCAACACACCTTTCAGAGTTTCAGCTATTCCTACCTGCCATTTCTTTCTTTGTTTAAAAACAAGTGCAGAACTTTGGATTTGCCCTGATTAAATTCCACTGAGTTTGGCTGAGGCCCATGGTTCCAGACTGCCCCCAATCTTCTTAACCCCTTGTTCTATCATTCAACTTAAATATCTGCATCCACACGACTACCGCTGCCACGACCCACCTACCCACTGATCACACCTGCTCCTACCTACATCTTATGAAGAGGGGGCACACATCCCTTCAGCTCCTAAGCCTCCAGACCCTTCCATGAGATCCCGGGTTCTATGGGTGTGCTCCTCCTGTTCACAACTACCACCAGCTACTACTCTCTCGTGGGGCTCCCACGTTCCAAGTCAGACTGCTGGGCAGCAAACATCTTCCGAGAACCCTTTCCCAACTGTTCTCAGAGCACACACACACGTTCTTAAAGGGCTTCTTTTATTGATAACTCACTAGACTAGAAAGAAATGGACTCCAGAAAAACAAGAATAAACATGAAGTAAGTCTCAAGACGTTCTTATCTCCCTGGCATACAGGGTAAATGGGTTGGATCACCCTCCTTACCCTTGTTGACAACTGGAGTTCTTTTTTTTTTAAGTGTAATATATCAAATTTTTATTCCCATTACGTCTTTTTTTTTTTAAGATTTTTTTGATATGGACCATTTTTAAAGTCTTTATTGAATTTGTTACAATATTGCTTCTGTTTTATGTTTCGATTTTTGGGTCACGAGGCATGTGGGATCTTAGCTCCCCGACCAGGGATCGAACCCACACCCCCTGCGCTGGAAGGCTAAGTCTTAACCACTGGACCGCCAGGGAAGTCCCTGCAACTGGAGTTCTTTACCTCTGTTCATCAAGACTCACTTCTGTCCCCTTCTCCACTCACAGAAGTGCCATAGACCGGCTCCGCAAACTCGCATGGACATACAAATCACCCGGGAATGTGGTTAAAGTGCAGATCCTCATTCAGTAATTCTGATGTAAAGCCTGAGACTCTGCATTTCTGACAACGTCCCAGATGATGCCGAGGCTGCTGGTCCACTGATTAGCAAGGAGTAAGTATGGCTGTAAACCATTCGGGTGCCCTAAGACTCAGGTGAGCAATTTGCAGTAAAGAGTCCTGGTGGGTGCCCATCATTCAGCTCTCATCTGTGTCAGAGGAGTTCCACTGTAACTACACATTAGACACACCTGGGGACCCCCAGCCCAGTAGAGATCCACCCAAGACCAATCAAACTAGAATCCCTGAGGGTGGGATCCAGGTGATCCCAACGTGGAATCCCCGATCCACACTGGTTGATTAAAAGTTTGAACAAGGCAGTTATACCTGTGCCCTCTTCAGGATGACTTTAAATAAAAACTGGTCCTCTGACCTGTCCACGAAGCTGGCAGGAAATAACATTTATCTGCAGAAATCCAGGCCCATTGGTTTGACTGAATTTCTTTGTAAAGAACCACAGGGACCCTCAAAGCTCACCACTGTCTTTCTAAATCTCACGAACCACCTTCTAAAAAATCTGCTCTAGAACTGTCAAAAACTGACACTGGTTTACAATTTCCAAAATCTCTTTGAAAAATGGAACTTTCTGCCTGTCTCTGGTCTTTTGGCCCTCTTCCAATCATCAGAATTCCATAACGATATCATTCCATGAGTATATCTGAAGGTGTGCAGTAGGGAGTGAATGACTCAGATTCAGGTAGGGTAGCTGGCTCTCCTTTCCTAACCACACATGCTGTGGTCTCTCCCCAGTTTATACTCCCTGGCATGACAGGGATCTAGTGGCTTCTCTCTCTCTGTCACTAGTTCTGCTCCAAAACTGTAAGACTGTCTCTTCCTTCTATGCTCTTGCTGGGAATATATAAAAGCCTTTTATTGTCTTGAGCATTTTCCACCACCTCAGCACATTCTGGCCACTGGACTCCCTTATGTCCCTCTTAAGGCGTCAGACTACACTTGAAGTGCACCCCTTTCCATGTAAAAAGCATGGTCTTTTACTATCTGCACTCATAGACAGCAGCCCAAGCAACCACATGGATGGTTCAGATCTTCCCCAGTCCCACCACCTTCCTCCTTAGGGCACCATTTAGGACTGTTAAGTCAGCATTTCCTTTTTCAAAAGCAATCTTACCCCTCCAGCTAACTTCCCTTTTAGAGTCTGTAGCCATGGGGTTAAAACTGTTTACAACTGAAAAACAATTTTCTGAAGTCTATGGTAAACACCTCTCCTTGCCCAAGCTTCTCACTGGATTCAGAAATGCTGAGATGGGGTCCCTTTCTCTGAAGAGTCTCATCACTTCTACTTTACCAATCAATTCTTCCTTTGCTGGTGGGAACTGGTGCCAGCCTGACAGCATCCCTCCTCATAGCCTCCATCTGCAGGAAGCCAGAGCTACTAGCAGGTGAGGCAAGAAGTGGTCAGGTTCTGATATTGTTGAGAGATCCCCAATTCCAAGGTATCCTGTCTCAAAACTGGCACAGGGCTTTGTTTCAGCCACTAAATCCAACTGGCTGAGGGCTAGACACACCATATATATTTCTATTTCTCTTCATTTCTCACCCACAACATTCTCGGTCATGCTTCCAGTCTTATGTATACATACTTCTAGGGAAGTTTTTCTCACAAAGGGGTTTTCTCCTACCCTTTTTATCAGACATTTACGTCCCTCACCATGAGCAACTTTTCAGTCAGGCCCTGGGCCACAGCGGCTCCTTGCTCCTGGGTGTCCAGCCTCCTCCCCCAGCAAAGAGGCCGGCAAATGTCTCCCTCCCTTTGCCTGGCCCCACCGTTCTATGAGCGAGCAGGGATGTCTTGAAACAAACATTTAATAAACAATTAAAGCTCAGAGACTAACAGACACAATTTTTATGCATAAAGATTAATTCTTTTCTAGATGTTCTAGGCATGTGTTGTCACCGTGCACTGATTACCTACCATGTGCTAGATGTTCTGCATATTTTATCTCAATTAATCCTCACAAAGAAGGGTTAACCCATCTGACATATGAAAACACCAATGCTCAAGAGAGTCAGCGGCACAGCCCGCCCTTTGGGTTCTGTATCTTCACACTCACCAAATCCTACTTTTCTAATCAGCCGTCTTCCTTGTGCTACAAGCCACCACTCAGGTAAAAAGAATGTGGAAGTCAAATAGCCTCCGACATCAGCCTAGGATCTAAATCCTCCCTGGAACTAGGAAGGAAGACCCCAGTTACAGGAATGAACACCTTCAGGTGTGTTACCTCTCTTTAGGGCCCAGAGAAGTAAGTAGTCACCTACATCTGTGGTGGACAGGACCAGCCCTGGGAGCTGCCTCTACTACTAAAATGCTGAACTTTTCTGAGTAGATGGGCTCTGCAGCACCACCTACCCGCACTGGGTAAAAAATTGAGGAGCAGGGAAGGAAGACAAGATAGTCAAGATAATGTTCCCCCTCTCACAGGATGACACAAAGCAGCTGTCAGCAGATAGCTCAGAAGAAGCCCCAAAGGAAGCTGGAGGACGTAGAGACAGGATGGAAGTAAAGAAAGGTGCCCAGAAGAGGAGACGCTGAGAAGCACAGGTGCAAAGAGAGGGTCTGATTCCCAAGAGGCTCCTGGGATGCTGTGTCTTGTCCCACCTGAAGAGCAGGGGCCAAGTTCTAAAGTTCTATGGGTCTCACAGATGTAGAGAACAAACGTATGGACACATGGACACCAAGGAGGGAAAGTGGCTGGGGCGGGGGTGGGGGTGGGGATGAATTGGGAGATTGGGATTGACATGTATACACTAACATGTATAAAATGGATAACTAATAAGAACCTACTGTATAAAAAAATAAATAAAAGTAAAAAAATAAACAGCATGTACAGCTTGAAAAACAGTAAAGTTCTATGGGTCTCCTCCTTTCCTGACCTCCCAAATCCTGGGACAGGTCCCCTCTGCTACATGGCTGCTCAGACCTAGTGAAGGTCTCAGCAGTTCCCTGGGGGCTGTAAACGCTGGGCTGCTTCCCTGGGCTCCCTCACTCGGGCACAGCCTCTTGGGCCTGTCAACTCTGCCAGAGATACATTCATCAAATGCAGTGTAGCCTGGACAGTGGTTCCCACACTTTCAGCCTTCAAGGACCAATTTAAAAAAATTGTGGAGACAGACACTAGTTACCATTTTGTATTTTGCCAAGTAAAGACTTTAAAAAAAAAAAGATCTAATTTTTATCAACACCTCCATTTCATTAAAAAAAAAAAGCACACTTTTAAATATCAAGAAATAGAAAGTATCTATCCTTAAAACAAAGTACTGCTCTTTAAGTCAAAGAAAGTTAACTTTAAGACAAAGCTCACTCCATTGTCCCCTTTCCATTGTTTCTCCAGAAACTGGGAGAACTCTGTCATGGGACAGCACAGGTGCACAGATCAGCACGTGGGCCCTCTGTCCAGGGGGGATCACAGGACACCAGCCACATTTTCCTGACCCTGGGGGCCTAGAGGGGCAGCCGGCCATGGCAAGGTCCACAGGGATGCAGACATCTCTCCGCCGGGTTGTCTCTAAGCCTCAGCCAAGCCAGATCCCCGGTCTCTTAACCACGACCACCAGAAGCCCAGGCCAGCAGCTTACACACCAGGATGACAGGCCCCTGGCTTCACTCCCAGCCCCTTTCACCCAGGTATGCCTCATTGTTGCCGAAAGAAGAGCTTAAACACAGTTCACAAGAGCCACGTGTTCCAGCCCAGAAAGCTCAGCCCGCTTCATCCCCCAGGGTTTGAGAGGAATGGAGTGAGAGAAAGGTGGACGAGAAGGAGGTAAACCCTACCAGGAAGCAAGCTTTACAAGGTAGACGAGGCAGGTCCTACCTATACCAAAACACGAGATCTCATGCCCAGGAGTGAAGCCTATCCCTGATCCCACCCCCCTTTCAGAAATGACCCACAGAGCACTGGGCCAGCAGGATGCCAACTCCCCCAAACACCAGCAACATAAAGGAGCTGGACACAGTCTCCCAGGCTGGGGTGGGGAGCTGCAGATGTGATCCAGATGTCTGCTTTAACCTGAGACCGGGGAAATACAGCATCAGTCCGCCGTCCCTGGACCGTGATATGCAGCTTCCACAGGGAGTGGGCAAGACAAGGTGAGAAGGGACACCCCAGCAACACCCACTTTCCTGACCAAAACACTGGGATCTTTCTTCCCAGCCACGGGACCACAGCCCCACCAAGCTGGCGGCACAGCTCTGAACTCAGCAGTCAGGGAAATCCCGAGTGCAAGCCGCCAGCCCATGGAAGCCACAGGTACCCCGGCTCTCAGAAGTACAGCGGTTTCCAGCCCAGCTAGAGAGGGCTTCAAAGGCCATCAAGCACAACCCCTGCATCTCCCCAGGCAGAAGACAGACCCAGAGAGCGGACCTGAGTTGTCCGAGCCCTCGGACAAATCAGTGGCAGAGCGGGGGAGTCCCACAGACTGTGCAGGCCTCCGTCTCTGTCCAGCGCCAGTTCCGCTGCCTGGAGCAACCTCCGCCGCTACACTGCTCCTCCCAAGCTGCTCAACTTCACTCGTCCCTACCTCTGCCAACTCTCCGCTGTTACAGCTGCTACCAACCTCATGCTGGCAGCCCACCACCAGAATGGAAAGGAAAGATGGCCAGTGCAGGGTCACTGCCTCTCCACTTCCTCCTCTGCTCTCATTCCAACTCCTTCCCTCTCTCTGCCTCCCTGCTCATAATTAAGGAAGTACTCCTTCCTGGGGTTGACAGTGTCTCAAAAACAATCATTCATTCATTCAATTGCTATCTGAGTCCTTACTACACACCAAGGAACTGAGCCAGGCCCTGAGAACACAGAGATAAATGGTCCTTGACCTCAAGAAGTACTGTTTAGTAGGGGAACCCAAATCATGGGTTTCTCATTAAGTTCCCAAACACTTTTAGGTATCATCCCAAAAATGATGGTACCCAAAAAGATTTAGGGAAAGAAACATCCCACTGCATCAGGGAAGCATAAAAAACACTGTGTCACTCCAAATTTTTATTTCCAAACCCATCAGCCTCCAACCCTTACCTGACACCATCACTCCCCACATCACCCAAGCACTGGTGTGACCTTGAAACACATCTGAGGCTTCAAGCAGGACAAGGAACTTCTAGAGATAAAGCTGGATATCATTGTCCTGCATCAAATGCAAACATCAGAGATGAGACTGCTAGCTCAGAGCCCTCTACAACCCGTTTCCTCTCCCATCAATTGTCGGCCCGGCAAAGGAGCCTAAAGCAGCTTCCAAAGACAGCAACACTCCTATTTATGGCCCCACTCAAAGTTGGACCAGGAGGATCAAAGCGGGAGAGTGGGCTTAACTGGCTTTAGCAAGACCCCTGTGAACACACACCCTCAAGGAAGGGTCAGGGCAGCCACGCAAGATCCATCTTACCTCCTTGAGAAGCCCCACTTTTTTCTTCAGCACCTCACACTTGCGCAGTTTGCAGATCTGATGTGTGCGGCGGTTGGTACAGCTGGTGCAAGCCCCACAGTTTTCTAGCCGCCGGCAGGGCTCGCAAGTACCACACCGTTTCCGTTTCTTCCGCCCATCTCCACTCCCTCGGAGTTGCGGTTCACTCCCAGCCATTGGGAGCCCAGGCCCCTGGAAGCCCCCTACCATCACCTGGCCCTGAGGGAAGTCATAAAGGCCTGGCAGGTCTGGCTGGACTGCCAGGGGCACCTGAAACTGACTCATGACGCTGCCAGAGGTGGGGGCATAGGTGCTGGGACAGAGCCACAGTCCAGCTTCCTGCCTCCAAAGGCCACCAACAGGTCCTTCTCTCCTAAAGCAGTCAAAATCTACAAGGCGAAGGCAAGTAGCTCCAGGCTCCGGGATGGGTGCCTCTTCTCAACCCCTCTTCACCTCCTCTGCAGCAGTCTCATAGGACTCAGTTGGGGGCCACTCTCCCACCTGATGGGGCCCGGGATCTGGGGGAGGACACCAGCGGCAGTCCCCAGAGACGGGATCATCTTGGATGGGTGGGTTCTTCACCCTCACTCACTCTGGACCCAGGCATGAGGTATGCCAGTAGGTGTGTGTTGGGGGCAGGGCAGGGTGAGGAGTTTCTCCTCCCGTATTTCTTCTCCCGGGTCAGGATGATGGAGAAGGCAGCGCTGCCTGAAAGAGAGACAGAAAGGGGAAGCGCATCACTCGGGGCTCGGGGACAACTTTCACATGTTACCTCTTCCTGCTTCTGGGAAAAGGGAAGATGGGGGAAGAGAATGGGCTTGCTCTCATGAAGTTCTGCCCAGAACCTCTGGCAGGGCACACTAGCACCCGCTCCCTGAGGGAGAAGGCCTGGGGCCTGACGGGGTGGTAAGGAAACCTGGACGGCGAATTTAACGGGGTGGTCAAGGTGAGATTTCTAAGAAAGTTGTCCTTCGCCCCACCCCCATGGGCTTGGGAGAGTTTTGCCAAAATTCCCACACACCCCTCACTGGAGGTCGCTAGGCCCTCCCCAAGGGAGCACAGCTTTCAAAATAAAGTTTGCAGAGAGCTTCACTCGGCGGGGCTGCCCGGGCGCCCCCTGCACGGAAGCGGCCTGGAGAGGGGCGCGCCCGGGGTAGC